>NW_027464609.1:1480000-1505000 GCF_043290135.1 Rhipicephalus microplus
TAACGTAACCTAACCTAACCTAACCTAACCTAACGACGTTTGCAAGTGCTTTCACATTAGATATCGCAGTTCCCAACTTGTAATGGTGAAAAACACTGCATCTCACTAAGTGACATTGTTTAATGCGGTTTTACGACGGTTCATATCTTAACCTAACCTAACATTCGTACTTGTATTGAAAAACGCTCTATTACACTGTTTCGTTCACAATTACGATATTTGCATAACCTCACAGTTTTTCACCAACTTATTGCAGTACAGAACGCTGTATCTCGCTAAATGACATCGTTCTTTAAGGTTTCACGATGCTTGCATGCGCTTTAACGAGAATATCACAATATAGCAGTTTCGCACTTGTAACGGTAGAACACGCAGTATTTGGCTTGTTCATGCCTTTTTGTGTGCATTCACAACATTTTACCTATCGCAGTTTAATACTCGCAATAAAACAACACTATCTCGTTAGATGACGTCGTTTTTGGTAGTTTCACGACGCTACCTAGCTTAAACTAACCTAACCTAACCTAACCTTCGCACTTCTATCGTTAGAAAACGTTTTACTCGCAACTTTACAATGTTTTCTACAAGATTACGACGGTTTCATGCGCTTTCACATTAGATATCGTAGTTCCCGACTTGTAATGTTGAAAAACACTACATCTCACTAAGTGACATTGTTTATTGCGGTTTTACGACGGTTGATATGTCAACCTAACCTAACATTCGCACTTGTATCTAAAGACGCTCAATTACACTGTTTCCTTCACAATTACGATATTTGCTTGACCTCACAGTTTCTCACCAACTTATTACAGTACAGAACGCTGTATCTCGCTAAATGACATCGTTCTTTAAGGTTTCACGATACTTGCATGCGCTTTACCGAGAATGTCACAACATAGCAGTTTCGCACTTGTAACGGTACAACACGCAGTATTTGGCTTGTTCATGCCGTTTTGAGTGCTTTCACAACATTTTACCTGTCGCAGTTTCGTACTCGCATTAAAACAACACTATCTCGTTAGATGACGTCGTTTTTGGTGGTTTCACGACGCTACCTAGCTTAAACTAACATAACTCAAACTAACCGGACCTTCGCACTTCTATCGTTAGAAAACGTTTTATTCGCTACTTTACAATGTTTTCTACAAGATTACGACGGTTTCATGCGCTTTCACATTAGATATCGCAGTTCTCGACTTGTAATGGTGAAAAACACAGCATCTCACTGACATTGTTTAACGCGGTTTTAGCGCGGTTCATATCTTAACCTAACCTAACCTTACCTAAACCAACCTAACCTAACCTAACCTAACCAAACCTTACCTAACATACCCTAACCTAACCTAACCTAACCTAACCTAACCAAACCTAACCTAACCTAACCTAACGTAACGTAACCTAACCTAACCTAACCTAACCTAACCTAACGACGTTTGCCAGCGCTTTCACATTAGATATCGCAGTTCCCGACTTGTAATGGTGAAAAACACTGCATCTCACTAAGTGACATTGATTAATGCGGTTTTACGACGGTTCATATCTTAACCTAACCTAACATTCGCACTTGTATTAAAAAACGCTCTATTACACTGTTTCGTTCACAATAAGATATTTGCATAACCTCACAGTTTTTCACCAACTTATTGCAGTACAGAACGCTGTATCTCGCTAAATGACAGTGTTCTTTAAGGTTTCACGATGCTTGCATGCGCTTTAACGAGAATATCACAATATAGCAGTTTCGCACTTGTAACGGTAGAACACGCAGTATTTGGCTTGTTCATGCCGTTTTGTGTGCTTTCACAACATTTCACCTATCGCAGTTTAATACTCGCTATAAAACAACACTATCTCGTTAGATGACGTCGTTTTTGGTAGTTTCACGACGCTACCTAGCTTAAACTAACCTAACCTAACCTAACCTTCGCACTTCTATCGTTAGAAAACGTTTTACTCGCAACTTTACAATGCTTTCTACAAGATTACGACGGTTTCATGCGCTTTCACCTTAGATATCGTAGTTCCCGACTTGTAATGTTGAAAAACACTACATCTCACTAAGTGACATTGTTTATTGCGGTTTTACGACGGTTCATACCTTAACCTAACGTAACCTAACCTAACCTAACCTAACCTAACCTAACCAAACCTAACCTAACCTAACCTAACGTAACCTAACCTAACCTAACCTAACCTAACCTAACGACGTTTGCAAGCGCTTTCACATTAGATATCGCAGTTCCCGACTTGTAATGGTGAAAAACACTGCATCTCACTAAGTGACATTGATTAATGCGGTTTTACGACGGTTCATATCTCAACCTAACCTAACATTCGCACTTGTATTAAAAAACGCTCTATTACACTGTTTCGTTCACAATTACGATATTTGCATAACCTCACAGTTTTTCACCAACTTATTGCAGTACAGAACGCTGTATCTCGCTAAATGACATTGTTCTTTAAGGTTTCACGATGCTTGCATGCGCTTTAACGAGAATATCACAATATAGCAGTTTCGCACTTGTAACGGTAGAACACGCAGTATTTGGCTTGTTCATGCCGTTTTGTGTGCATTCACATTTTACCTATCGCAGTTTAATACTCGCAATAAAACAACACTATCTCGTTAGATGACGTCGTTTTTGGTAGTTTCACGACGCTACCTAGCTTAAACTAACCTAACCTAACCTAACCTTCGCACTTCTATCGTTAGAAAACGTTTTACTCGACACTTTACAATGTTTTCTACAAGATTACGACGGTTTCATGCGCTTTCACATTAGATATCGTAGTTCCCGACTTGTAAAGGTGAAAAACACTGCATCTCACTAAGTGACATTGTTTAATGCGGTTTTACGACGGTTCATACCTTAACCTAACGTAACCTAACCTAACCTAACCCAACCTAACCTAACATAACCTAACCTAACCTAACCTAACCTAACCAAACCTAACCTAACGTAACCTAACCTAACCTAAGCTAACCTAACCTAACGACGTTTGCAAGTGCTTTCACATTAGATATCGCAGTTCCCAACTTGTAATGATGAAAAACACTGCATCTCACTAAGTGACATTGTTTATTGCGGTATAACGACGGTTCATATCTTAACCTAACCTAACATTCGCACTTGTATTAAAAAACGCTCTATTACACTGTTTCGTTCACAATTAGGATATTTGCATAACCTCACAGTTTTTCACCAACTTATTGCAGTACAGAACGCTGTATCTCGCTAAATGACATCGTTCTTTAAGGTTTCACGATGCTTGCATGCGCTTTAACGAGAATATCACAACATAGCAGTTTCGCACTTGTAACGGTACAACACGCAGTATTTGGCTTGTTCATGCCGTTTTGTGTGCTTTCACAACATTTCACCTATCGCAGTTTCGTACTCGCAATAAAACAACTCTATCTCGTTAGATGACGTTGTTTTTGGTAGTTTCACGACGCTACCTAGCTTAAACTAACATAACTCAACCTAACATGACCTTCGCACTTCTATCGTTAGAAAACGTTTTACTCGCTACTTTACATTGCTTTCTACAACATTACGACGGTTTCAAGCACTTTCACATTAGATATCACAGTTCCCAACTTGTAAAGGTGAAAAACACTGCATCTCACTAAGTGACATTGTTTAATGCGGTTTTACGACGGTTCATACCTTAACCTAACCTAACCTAACCTAACCTAACCTTACCTAACCTAACCTAACCTAACCCAACCCAACATAACCTAACCTAACCTAACCTAACCTAAACTAACCTAACCCAACCTAACCTAACCTAACCTAACCTAACCCAACCTAACCCAACCCAACCCAACCTAACCTAACCTAAGCTAACCTAACCTAACCTAACCTAACCTAACCTAACCTAACTTAACCTAACCTAACGTAACCTAACCTAACCTATTCTAACGTAACCTAACCTTACCTGACCTAACCTAACCTAACGTAACCTAACCTAACCTAACATAACCTAACGTAACCTAACCTAACCTAACCTAACGTAACCTAACCTAACCTAACCCAACCTAACCCAACCCAACCCAACCCAACAACACCCAACCCAACCTAACCTAACCTAACCTAACCTTACCTAACCTAACCAAATTATCCTTACCTAACCTAACCTAACGTAACCTAACCTAACCTAACCTAACGTAACCTAACCTAACGTAACCTAACCTAACCTAACCTAACCTAACCCAACCTAACCTAACCTAACCTAACCTAACCCAACTCAACCCAACCTAACCTAATCTAACCTAACCTAACCTAACCTAACCTAACCTAACCAAACCTAACCTAACCTAACCTAACCTAACCTAACCTAACGACGGTTGCAAGCGCTTTCACATTAAATATCGCAGTTCCCCACTTTTAATGGTGAAAAACACTGCATCTCAGTAATTGACAATGTTTAATGCGGTTTTACGACGGTTCATATCTTAACCTAACATTCGCACTTGTATCTAAAAACGCTCTATTACACTGTTTTGTTCACAATTACGATATTTGCATAACCTCACAGTTTTTCACCAACTTATTGCAGTACAGAACGCTGTATCTCGCTAAATGACATTGTTCTTTAAGGTTTCACGATGCTTGCATGCGATTTAACGAGAATATCACAATATAGGAGTTTCGCACTTGTAACGGTAGAACACGCAGTATTTGGCTTGTTCATGCCGTTTTGTGTGCTTTCACAACATTTCACCTATCGCAGTTTATTACTCGCTATAAAACAACACTATCTCGTTAGATGACGTCGTTTTTGGTAGTTTCACGACGCTACCTAGCTTAAACTAACCTAACCTAACCTAACCTTCGCACTTCTATCGTTAGAAAACGTTTTACTCGCCACTTTACAATGTTTTCTACAAGATTACGACGGTTTCATGCGCTTTCACATTAGATATTGTAGTTCCCGACTTGTAATGTTGAAAAACACTACATCTCACTAAGTGACATTGTTTAGTGCGGTTTTACGACGGTTCATATCTTAACCTAACCTAACATTCGTACTTGTATTGAAAAACGCTCTATTACACTGTTTCGTTCACAATTACGATATTTGCATAACCTCACAGTTTTTCACCAACTTATTGCAGTACAGAACGCTGTATCTCGCTAAATGACATCGTTCTTTAAGGTTTCACGATGCTTGCATGCGCTTTAACGAGAATATCACAATATAGCAGTTTCGCACTTGTAACGGTAGAACACGCAGTATTTGGCTTGTTCATGCCGTTTTGTGTGCATTCACAACATTTTACCTATCGCAGTTTAATACTCGCAATAAAACAACACTATCTCGTTAGATGACGTCGTTTTTGGTAGTTTCACGACGCTACCTAGCTTAAACTAACCTAACCTAACCTAACCTTCGCACTTCTATCGTTAGAAAACGTTTTACTCGCAACTTTACAATGTTTTCTACAAGATTACGACGGTTTCATGCGCTTTCACATTAGATATCGTAGTTCCCGACTTGTAATGTTGAAAAACACTACATCTCACTAAGTGACATTGTTTATTGCGGTTTTACGACGGTTGATATGTCAACCTAACCTAACATTCGCACTTGTATCTAAAGACGCTCAATTACACTGTTTCGTTCACAATTACAATATTTGCTTGACCTCACAGTTTCTCACCAACTTATTACAGTACAGAACGCTGTATCTCGCTAAATGACATCGTTCTTTAGGTTTCACGATACTTGCATGCGCTTTACCGAGAATGTCACAATATAGCACTTTCGCACTTGTAACGGTACAACACGCAGTATTTGGCTTGTTCATGCCGTTTTGAGTGCTTTCACAACATTTTACCTGTCGCAGTTTCGTACTCGCATTAAAACAACACTATCTCGTTAGATGACGTTGTTTTTGGTAGTTTCACGACGCTACCTAGCTTAAACTAACATAACTCAACCTAACATGACCTTCGCACTTCTATCGTTAGAAAACGTTTTACTCGCTACTTTACATTGCTTTCTACAACATTACGACCGTTTCAAGCACTTTCACATTACATATCACAGTTCCCAACTTGTAAAGGTGAAAAACACTGCATCTCACTAAGTGACATTGTTTAATGCGGTTTTACGACGGTTCATACCTTAACCTAACCTAACCTAACCTAACCTTACCTAACCTAACCTAACCTAACCCAACCCAACTTAACCTAACCTAACCTAACCTAACCTAAACTAACCTAACCCAACCTAACCTAACCTAACCTAACCTAACCCAACCTAACCCAACCCAACCCAACCTAACCTAACCTAAGCTAACCTAACCTAACATAACCAAACCTAACCTAACCTAACTTAACCTAACCTAACGTAACCTAACCTAACCTATTCTAACGTAACCTAACCTTACCTGACCTAACCTAACCTAACGTAACCTAACCTAACCTAACATAACCTAACCTAACCTAACGTAACCTAACCTAACCTAACCTAACGTAACCTAACCTAACGTAACCTAACCTAACCTAACCTAACCCAACCTAACCTAACCTAACCTAACCTAACCTAACCCAACTCAACCCAACCTAACCTAATCTAACCTAACCTAACCTAACCTAACCTAACCAAACCTAACCTAACCTAACCTAACCTAACCTAACCTAACGACGGTTGCAAGCGCTTTCACATTAAATATCGCAGTTCCCCACTTTTAATGGTGAAAAACACTGCATCTCAGTAATTGACATTGTTTAATGCGGTTTTACGACGGTTCATATCTTAACCTAACATTCGCACTTGTATCTAAAAACGCTCTATTACACTGTTTTGTTCACAATTACGATATTTGCATAACCTCACAGTTTTTCACCAACTTATTGCAGTACAGAACGCTGTATCTCGCTAAATGACATTGTTCTTTAAGGTTTCACGATGCTTGCATGCGATTTAACGAGAATATCACAATATAGGAGTTTCGCACTTGTAACGGTAGAACACGCAGTATTTGGCTTGTTCATGCCGTTTTGTGTGCTTTCACAACATTTCACCTATCGCAGTTTATTACTCGCTATAAAACAACACTATCTCGTTAGATGACGTCGTTTTTGGTAGTTTCACGACGCTACCTAGCTTAAACTAACCTAACCTAACCTAACCTTCGCACTTCTATCGTTAGAAAACGTTTTACTCGCCACTTTACAATGTTTTCTACAAGATTACGACGGTTTCATGCGCTTTCACATTAGATATTGTAGTTCCCGACTTGTAATGTTGAAAAACACTACATCTCACTAAGTGACATTGTTTAATGCGGTTTTACGACGGTTCATATCTTAACCTAACCTAACATTCGTACTTGTATTGAAAAACGCTCTATTACACTGTTTCGTTCACAATTACGATATTTGCATAACCTCACAGTTTTTCACCAACTTATTGCAGTACAGAACGCTGTATCTCGCTAAATGACATCGTTCTTTAAGGTTTCACGATGCTTGCATGCGCTTTAACGAGAATATCACAATATAGCAGTTTCGCACTTGTAACGGTAGAACACGCAGTATTTGGCTTGTTCATGCCGTTTTGTGTGCATTCACAACATTTTACCTATCGCAGTTTAATACTCGCAATAAAACAACACTGTCTCGTTAGATGACGTCGTTTTTGGTAGTTTCACGACGCTACCTAGCTTAAACTAACCTAACCTAACCTAACCTTCGCACTTCTATCGTTAGAAAACGTTTTACTCGCAACTTTACAATGTTTTCTACAAGATTACGACGGTTTCATGCGCTTTCACATTAGATATCGTAGTTCCCGACTTGTAATGTTGAAAAACACTACATCTCACTAAGTGACATTGTTTATTGCGGTTTTACGACGGTTGATATGTCAACCTAACCTAACATTCGCACTTGTATCTAAAGACGCTCAATTACACTGTTTCGTTCACAATTACAATATTTGCTTGACCTCACAGTTTCTCACCAACTTATTACAGTACAGAACGCTGTATCTCGCTAAATGACATCGTTCTTTAGGTTTCACGATACTTGCATGCGCTTTACCGAGAATGTCACAATATAGCACTTTCGCACTTGTAACGGTACAACACGCAGTATTTGGCTTGTTCATGCCGTTTTGAGTGCTTTCACAACATTTTACCTGTCGCAGTTTCGTACTCGCATTAAAACAACACTATCTCGTTAGATGACGTTGTTTTTGGTAGTTTCACGACGCTACCTAGCTTAAACTAACATAACTCAACCTAACATGACCTTCGCACTTCTATCGTTAGAAAACGTTTTACTCGCTACTTTACATTGCTTTCTACAACATTACGACCGTTTCAAGCACTTTCACATTACATATCACAGTTCCCAACTTGTAAAGGTGAAAAACACTGCATCTCACTAAGTGACATTGTTTAATGCGGTTTTACGACGGTTCATACCTTAACCTAACCTAACCTAACCTAACCTTACCTAACCTAACCTAACCTAACCCAACCCAACTTAACCTAACCTAACCTAACCTAACCTAAACTAACCTAACCCAACCTAACCTAACCTAACCTAACCTAACCCAACCTAACCCAACCCAACCCAACCTAACCTAACCTAAGCTAACCTAACCTAACCTAACCAAACCTAACCTAACCTAACTTAACCTAACCTAACGTAACCTAACCTAACCTATTCTAACGTAACCTAACCTTACCTGACCTAACCTAACCTAACGTAACCTAACCTAACCTAACATAACCTAACGTAACCTAACCTAACCTAACCTAACGTAACCTAACCTAACCTAACCCAACCTAACCCAACCCAACCCAACCCAACAACACCCAACCCAACCTAACCTAACCTAACCTAACCTTACCTAACCTAACCAAATTATCCTTACCTAACCTAACCTAACCTAACGTAACCTAACCTAACCTAACCTAACGTAACCTAACCTAACGTAACCTAACCTAACCTAACCTAACCTAACCCAACCTAACCTAACCTAACCTAACCTAACCTAACCCAACTCAACCCAACCTAACCTAATCTAACCTAACCTAACCTAACCTAACCTAACCAAACCTAACCTAACCTAACCTAACCTAACCTAACGACGGTTGCAAGCGCTTTCACATTAAATATCGCAGTTCCCCACTTTTAATGGTGAAAAACACTGCATCTCAGTAATTGACGTTGTTTAATGCGGTTTTACGACGGTTCATATCTTAACCTAACCTAACATTCGCACTTGTATCTAAAAACGCTCTATTACACTGTTTTGTTCACAATTACGATATTTGCATAACCTCACAGTTTTCACCAACTTATTGCAGTACAGAACGCTGTATCTCGCTAAATGACACTGTTCTTTAAGGTTTCACGATGCTTGCATGCGATTTAACGAGAATATCACAATATAGGAGTTTCGCACTTGTAACGGTAGAACACGCAGTATTTGGCTTGTTCACGCCGTTTTGTGTGCTTTCACAACATTTCACCTATCGCAGTTTATTACTCGCTATAAAACAACACTATCTCGTTAGATGACGTCGTTTTTGGTAGTTTCACGACGCTACCTAGCTTAAACTAACCTAACCTAACCTAACCTTCGCACTTCTATCGTTAGAAAACGTTTTACTCGCCACTTTACAATGTTTTCTACAAGATTACGACGGTTTCATGCGCTTTCACATTAGATATTGTAGTTCCCGACTTGTAATGTTGAAAAACACTACATCTCACTAAGTGACATTGCTAAATGCGGTTTTACGACGGTTGATATGTCAACCTAACCTAACATTCGCACTTGTATCTAAAGACGCTCAATTACACTGTTTCGTTCACAATTACGATATTTGCTTGACCTCACAGTTTCTCACCAACTTATTACAGTACAGAACGCTGTATCTCGCTAAATGACATCGTTCTTTAAGGTTTCACGATACTTGCATGCGCTTTACCGAGAATGTCACAACATAGCACTTTCGCACTTGTAACGGTACAACACGCAGTATTTGGCTTGTTCATGCCGTTTTGTGTGCTTTCACAACATTTTGCCTATCGCAGTTTCGTACTCGCAATAAAACAACACTATCTCGTTAGATGACGTCGTTTTTGGTGGTTTCACGACGCTACCTAGCTTAAACTAACATAACTCAACCTAACATAACCTTCGCACTTCTATCGTTAGAAAACGTTTTACTCGCTACTTTACATTGCTTTCTACAACATTACGACGGTTTCAAGCGCTTTCACATTAGATATCGCAGTTCCCAACTTGTAAAGGTGAAAAACACTGCATCTCACTAAGTGACATTGTTTATTGCGGTTTTACGACGGTTCATACCTTAACCTAACGTAACCTAACCTAACCTAACCCAACCTAACCTAACATAACCTAACCTAACCTAACCTAACCAAACCTAACCTAACGTAACCTAACCTAACCTAACCTAACCTAACCTAACGACGTTTGCAAGTGCTTTCACATTAGATATCGCAGTTCCCAACTTGTAATGGTGAAAAACACTGCATCTCACTAAGTGACATTGTTTAATGCGGTTTTACGACGGTTCATATCTTAACCTAACCTAACATTCGTACTTGTATTGAAAAACGCTCTATTACACTGTTTCGTTCACAATTACGATATTTGCATAACCTCACAGTTTTTCACCAACTTATTGCAGTACAGAACGCTGTATCTCGCTAAATGACATCGTTCTTTAAGGTTTCACGATGCTTGCATGCGCTTTACCGAGAATATCACAATATAGCAGTTTCGCACTTGTAACGGTAGAACACGCAGTATTTGGCTTGTTCATGCCGTTTTGTGTGCATTCACAACATTTTACCTATCGCAGTTTAATACTCGCAATAAAACAACACTATCTCGTTAGATGACGTCGTTTTTGGTAGTTTCACGACGCTACCTAGCTTAAACTAACCTAACCTAACCTAACCTTCGCACTTCTATCGTTAGAAAACGTTTTACTCGCAACTTTACAATGTTTTCTACAAGATTACGACGGTTTCATGCGCTTTCACATTAGATATCGTAGTTCCCGACTTGTAATGTTGAAAAACACTACATCTCACTAAGTGACATTGTTTATTGCGGTTTTACGACGGTTGATATGTCAACCTAACCTAACATTCGCACTTGTATCTAAAGACGCTCAATTACACTGTTTCGTTCACAATACGATATTTGCTTGACCTCACAGTTTCTCACCAACTTATTACAGTACAGAACGCTGTATCTCGCTAAATGACATCGTTCTTTAAGGTTTCACGATGCTTGCATGCGCTTTACCGAGCATGTCACAACATAGCAGTTTCGCACTTGTAACGGTACAACACGCAGTATTTGGCTTGTTCATGCCGTTTTGTGTGCTTTCACAACATTTCACCTATCGCAGTTTAATACTCGCTATAAAACAACACTATCTCGTTAGATGACGTCGTTTTTGGTAGTTTCACGACGCTACCTAGCTTAAACTAACCTAACCTAACCTAACCTTCGCACTTCTATCGTTAGAAAACGTTTTACTCGCCACTTTACAATGCTTTCTACAAGATTACGACGGTTTCATGCGCTTTCACGTTAGATATCGTAGTTCCCGACTTGTAATGTTGAAAAACACTACATCTCACTAAGTGACCTTGTTTATTGCGGTTTTACGACGGTTCATACCTTAACCTAACGTAACCTAACCTAACCTAACCTAACCTAACCTAACCAAACCTAACCTAACCTAACCTAACGTAACCTAACCTAACCTAACCTAACCTAACCTAACGACGTTTGCAAGCGCTTTCACATTAGATATCGCAGTTCCCGACTTGTAATGGTGAAAAACACTGCATCTCACTAAGTGACATTGATTAATGCGGTTTTACGACGGTTCATATCTCAACCTAACCTAACATTCGCACTTGTATTAAAAAACGCTCTATTACACTGTTTCGTTCACGATTACGATATTTGCATAACCTCACAGTTTTTCACCAACTTATTGCAGTACAGAACGCTGTATCTCGCTAAATGACATTGTTCTTTAAGGTTTCACGATGCTTGCATGCGCTTTAACGAGAATATCACAATATAGCAGTTTCGCACTTGTAACGGTAGAACACGCAGTATTTGGCTTGTTCATGCCGTTTTGTGTGCATTCACATTTTACCTATCGCAGTTTAATACTCGCAATAAAACAACACTATCTCGTTAGATGACGTCATTTTTGGTAGTTTCACGACGCTACCTAGCTTAAACTAACCTAACCTAACCTAACCTTCGCACTTCTATCGTTAGAAAACGTTTTACTCGCAACTTTACAATGTTTTCTACAAGATTACGACGGTTTCATGCGCTTTCACATTAGATATCGTAGTTCCCGACTTGTAAAGGTGAAAAACACTGCATCTCACTAAGTGACATTGTTTATTGCGGTTTTACGACGGTTCATACCTTAACCTAACGTAACCTAACCTAACCTAACCCAACCTAACCTAACATAACCTAACCTAACCTAACCTAACCAAACCTAACCTAACGTAACCTAACCTAACCTAACCTAACCTAACCTAACGACGTTTGCAAGTGCTTTCACATTAGATATCGCAGTTCCCAACTTGTAATGGTGAAAAACACTGCATCTCACTAAGTGACATTGTTTATTGCGGTTTTACGACGGTTCATATCTTAACCTAACCTAACATTCGCACTTGTATTAAAAAACGCTCTATTACACTGTTTCGTTCACAATTAGGATATTTGCATAACCTCACAGTTTTTCACCAACTTATTGCAGTACAGAACGCTGTATCTCGCTAAATGACATCGTTCTTTAAGGTTTCACGATGCTTGCATGCGCTTTAACGAGAATATCACAACATAGCAGTTTCGCACTTGTAACGGTACAACACGCAGTATTTGGCTTGTTCATGCCGTTTTGTGTGCTTTCACAACATTTCACCTATCGCAGTTTCGTACTCGCAATAAAACAACTCTATCTCGTTAGATGACGTTGTTTTTGGTAGTTTCACGACGCTACCTAGCTTAAACTAACATAACTCAACCTAACATGACCTTCGCACTTCTATCGTTAGAAAACGTTTTACTCGCTACTTTACATTGCTTTCTACAACATTACGACGGTTTCAAGCACTTTCACATTAGATATCACAGTTCCCAACTTGTAAAGGTGAAAAACACTGCATCTCACTAAGTGACATTGTTTAATGCGGTTTTACGACGGTTCATACCTTAACCTAACCTAACCTAACCTAACCTAACCTTACCTAACCTAACCTAACCTAACCCAACCCAACTTAACCTAACCTAACCTAACCTAACCTAAACTAACCTAACCCAACCTAACCTAACCTAACCTAACCTAACCTAACCCAACCTAACCCAACCCAACCCAACCTAACCTAACCTAAGCTAACCTAACCTAACCTAACCAAACCTAACCTAACCTAACTTAACCTAACCTAACGTAACCTAACCTAACCTATTCTAACGTAACCTAACCTTACCTGACCTAACCTAACCTAACGTAACCTAACCTAACCTAACATAACCTAACGTAACCTAACCTAACCTAACCTAACGTAACCTAACCTAACCTAACCCAACCTAACCCAACCCAACCCAACCCAACAACACCCAACCCAACCTAACCTAACCTAACCTAACCTTACCTAACCTAACCAAATTATCGTTACCTAACCTAACCTAACGTAACCTAACCTAACCTAACCTAACGTAACCTAACCTAACGTAACCTAACCTAACCTAACCTAACCTAACCCAACCTAACCTAACCTAACCTAACCTAACCCAACTCAACCCTACCTAACCTAATCTAACCTAACCTAACCTAACCTAACCTAACCAAACCTAACCTAACCTAACCTAACCTAACCTAACCTAACGACGGTTGCAAGCGCTTTCACATTAAATATCACAGTTCCCCACTTTTAATGGTGAAAAACACTGCATCTCAGTAATTGACATTGTTTAATGCGGTTTTACGACGGTTCATATCTTAACCTAACCTAACATTCGCACTTGTATCTAAAAACGCTCTATTACACTGTTTTGTTCACAATTACGATATTTGCATAACCTCACAGTTTTTCACCAACTTATTGCAGTACAGAACGCTGTATCTCGCTAAATGACATTGTTCTTTAAGGTTTCACGATGCTTGCATGCGATTTAACGAGAATATCACAATATAGGAGTTTCGCACTTGTAACGGTAGAACACGCAGTATTTGGCTTGTTCATGCCGTTTTGTGTGCTTTCACAACATTTCACCTATCGCAGTTTATTACTCACTATAAAACAACACTATCTCGTTAGATGACGTCGTTTTTGGTAGTTTCACGACGCTACCTAGCTTAAACTAACCTAACCTAACCTAACCTTCGCACTTCTATCGTTAGAAAACGTTTTACTCGCCACTTTACAATGTTTTCTACAAGATTACGACGGTTTCATGCGCTTTCACATTAGATATTGTAGTTCCCGACTTGTAATGTTGAAAAACACTACATCTCACTAAGTGACATTGTTTAATGCGGTTTTACGACGGTTCATATCTTAACCTAACCTAACATTCGTACTTGTATTGAAAAACGCTCTATTACACTGTTTCGTTCACAATTACGATATTTGCATAACCTCACAGTTTTTCACCAACTTATTGCAGTACAGAACGCTGTATCTCGCTAAATGACATCGTTCTTTAAGGTTTCACGATGCTTGCATGCGCTTTAACGAGAATATCACAATATAGCAGTTTCGCACTTGTAACGGTAGAACACGCAGTATTTGGCTTGTTCATGCCGTTTTGTGTGCATTCACAACATTTTACCTATCGCAGTTTAATACTCGCAATAAAACAACACTATCTCGTTAGATGACGTCGTTTTTGGTAGTTTCACGACGCTACCTAGCTTAAACTAACCTAACCTAACCTAACCTTCGCACTTCTATCGTTAGAAAACGTTTTACTCGCAACTTTACAATGTTTTCTACAAGATTACGACGGTTTCATGCGCTTTCACATTAGATATCGTAGTTCCCGACTTGTAATGTTGAAAAACACTACATCTCACTAAGTGACATTGTTTATTGCGGTTTTACGACGGTTGATATGTCAACCTAACCTAACATTCGCACTTGTATCTAAAGACGCTCAATTACACTGTTTCGTTCACAATTACGATATTTGCTTGACCTCACAGTTTCTCACCAACTTATTACAGTACAGAACGCTGTATCTCGCTAAATGACATCGTTCTTTAGGTTTCACGATACTTGCATGCGCTTTACCGAGAATGTCACAACATAGCACTTTCGCACTTGTAACGGTACAACACGCAGTATTTGGCTTGTTCATGCCGTTTTGAGTGCTTTCACAACATTTTACCTGTCGCAGTTTCGTACTCGCATTAAAACAACACTATCTCGTTAGATGACGTCGTTTTTGGTGGTTTCACGACGCTACCTAGCTTAAACTAACATAACTCAACTAACCGGACCTTCGCACTTCTATCGTTAGAAAACGTTTTATTCGCTACTTTACAATGTTTTCTACAAGATTACGACGGTTTCATGCGCTTTCACATTAGATATCGCAGTTCCCGACTTGTAATGGTGAAAAACACAGCATCTCACTGACATTTATTAACGCGGTTTTAGCGCAGTTCATATCTTAACCTAACCTAACCTTACCTAAACCAACCTAACCTAACCTAACCTAACCAAACCTTACCTAACATACCCTAACCTAACCTAACCTAACCTAACCTAACGTAACCTAACCTAACCTAACCTAACCTAACCTAACCTAACGACGTTTGCAAGCGCTTTCACATTAGATATCGCAGTTCCCGACTTGTAATGGTGAAAAACACTGCATCTCACTAAGTGACATTGATTAATGCGGTTTTACGACGGTTCATATCTTAACCTAACCTAACATTCGCACTTGTATTAAAAAACGCTCTATTACACTGTTTCGTTCACAATAAGATATTTGCATAACCTCACAGTTTTTCACCAACTTATTGCAGTACAGAACACTGTATCTCGCTAAATGACATTGTTCTTTAAGGTTTCACGATGCTTGCATGCGCTTTAACGAGAATATCACAATATAGCAGTTTCGCACTTGTAACGGTAGAACACGCAGTATTTGGCTTGTTCATGCCGTTTTGTGTGCTTTCACAACATTTCACCTATCGCAGTTTCGTACTCGCAATAAAGCAACTCTATCTCGTTAGATGACGTTGTTTTTGGTAGTTTCACGACGCTACCTAGCTTAAACTAACATAACTCAACCTAACATGACCTTCGCACTTCTATCGTTAGAAAACGTTTTACTCGCTACTTTACGTTGCTTTCTACAACATTACGACGGTTTCAAGCACTTTCACATTAGATATCACAGTTCCCAACTTGTAAAGGTGAAAAACACTGCATCTCACTAAGTGACATTGTTTAATGCGGTTTTACGACGGTTCATACCTTAACCTAACCTAACCTAACCTAACCTTACCTAACCTAACCTAACCTAACCCAACCCAACTTAACCTAACCTAACCTAACCTAACCTAAACTAACCTAACCCAACCTAACCTAACCTAACCTAACCTAACCCAACCTAACCCAACCCAACCCAACCTAACCTAACCTAAGCTAACCTAACCTAACCTAACCAAACCTAACCTAACCTAACTTAACCTAACCTAACGTAACCTAACCTAACCTATTCTAACGTAACCTAACCTTACCTGACCTAACCTAACCTAACGTAACCTAACCTAACCTAACATAACCTAACGTAACCTAACCTAACCTAACCTAACGTAACCTAACCTAACCTAACCCAACCTAACCCAACCCAACCCAACCCAACAACACCCAACCCAACCTAACCTAACCTAACCTAACCTTACCTAACCTAACCAAATTATCCTTACCTAACCTAACCTAACCTAACGTAACCTAACCTAACCTAACCTAACGTAACCTAACCTAACGTAACCTAACCTAACCTAACCTAACCTAACCCAACCTAACCTAACCTAACCTAACCTAACCCAACTCAACCCAACCTAACCTAATCTAACCTAACCTAACCTAACCTAACCTAACCAAACCTAACCTAACCTAACCTAACCTAACGACGGTTGCAAGCGCTTTCACATTAAATATCGCAGTTCCCCACTTTTAATGGTGAAAAACACTGCATCTCAGTAATTGACGTTGTTTAATGCGGTTTTACGACGGTTCATATCTTAACCTAACCTAACATTCGCACTTGTATCTAAAAACGCTCTATTACACTGTTTTGTTCACAATTACGATATTTGCATAACCTCACAGTTTTTCACCAACTTATTGCAGTACAGAACGCTGTATCTCGCTAAATGACACTGTTCTTTAAGGTTTCACGATGCTTGCATGCGATTTAACGAGAATATCACAATATAGGAGTTTCGCACTTGTAACGGTAGAACACGCAGTATTTGGCTTGTTCATGCCGTTTTGTGTGCTTTCACAACATTTCACCTATCGCAGTTTAATACTCGCTATAAAACAACACTATCTCGTTAGATGACGTCGTTTTTGGTAGTTTCACGACGCTACCTAGCTTAAACTAACCTAACCTAACCTAACCTTCGCACTTCTATCGTTAGAAAACATTTTACTCGCCACTTTACAATGTTTTCTACAAGATTACGACGATTTCATGCGCTTTCACATTAGATATCGTAGTTCCCGACTTGTAATGTTGAAAAACACTACATCTCACTAAGTGACATTGCTAAATGCGGTTTTACGACGGTTGATATGTCAACCTAACCTAACATTCGCACTTGTATCTAAAGACGCTCAATTACACTGTTTCGTTCACAATTACGATATTTGCTTGACCTCACAGTTTCTCACCAACTTATTACAGTACAGAACGCTGTATCTCGCTAAATGACATCGTTCTTTAAGGTTTCACGATACTTGCATGCGCTTTACCGAGAATGTCACAACATAGCACTTTCGCACTTGTAACGGTACAACACGCAGTATTTGGGTTGTTCATGCCGTTTTGTGCGCTTTCACAACATTTTGCCTATCACAGTTTCGTACTCGCAATAAAACAACACTATCTCGTTAGATGACGCCGTTTTTGGTGGTTTCACGACGCTACCTAGCTTAAACTAACATAACTCAACCTAACATAACCTTCGCACTTCTATCGTTAGAAAACGTTTTACTCGCTACTTTACATTGCTTTCTACAACATTACGACGGTTTCAAGCGCTTTCACATTAGATATCGCAGTTCCCAACTTGTAAAGGTGAAAAACACTGCATCTCACTAAGTGACATTGTTTATTGCGGTTTTACGACGGTTCATACCTTAACCTAACGTAACCTAACCTAACCTAACCCAACCTAACCTAACATAACCTAACCTAACCTAACCTAACCAAACCTAACCTAACGTAACCTAACCTAACCTAACCTAACCTAACCTAACGACGTTTGCAAGTGCTTTCACATTAGATATCGCAGTTCCCAACTTGTAATGGTGAAAAACACTGCATCTCACTAAGTGACATTGTTTAATGCGGTTTTACGACGGTTCATATCTTAACCTAACCTAACATTCGTACTTGTATTGAAAAACGCTCTATTACACTGTTTCGTTCACAATTACGATATTTGCATAACCTCACAGTTTTTCACCAACTTATTGCAGTACAGAACGCTGTATCTCGCTAAATGACATCGTTGTTTAAGGTTTCACGATGCTTGCATGCGCTTTACCGAGAATATCACAATATAGCAGTTTCGCACTTGTAACGGTAGAACACGCAGTATTTGGCTTGTTCATGCCGTTTTGTGTGCATTCACAACATTTTACCTATCGCAGTTTAATACTCGCAATAAAACAACACTATCTCGTTAGATGACGTCGTTTTTGGTAGTTTCACGACGCTACCTAGCTTAAACTAACCTAACCTAACCTAACCTTCGCACTTCTATCGTTAGAAAACGTTTTACTCGCAACTTTACAATGTTTTCTACAAGATTACGACGGTTTCATGCGCTTTCACATTAGATATCGTAGTTCCCGACTTGTAATGTTGAAAAACACTACATCTCACTAAGTGACATTGTTTATTGCGGTTTTACGACGGTTGATATGTCAACCTAACCTAACATTCGCACTTGTATCTAAAGACGCTCAATTACACTGTTTCGTTCACAATTACGATATTTGCTTGACCTCACAGTTTCTCACCAACTTATTACAGTACAGAACGCTGTATCTCGCTAAATGACATCGTTCTTTAGGTTTCACGATACTTGCATGCGCTTTACCGAGAATGTCACAACATAGCACTTTCGCACTTGTAACGGTACAACACGCAGTATTTGGCTTGTTCATGCCGTTTTGAGTGCTTTCACAACATTTTACCTGTCGCAGTTTCGTACTCGCATTAAAACAACACTATCTCGTTAGATGACGTCGTTTTTGGTGGTTTCACGACGCTACCTAGCTTAAACTAACATAACTCAACTAACCGGACCTTCGCACTTCTATCGTTAGAAAACGTTTTATTCGCTACTTCACAATGTTTTCTACAAGATTACGACGGTTTCATGCGCTTTCACATTAGATATCGCAGTTCCCGACTTGTAATGGTGAAAAACACAGCATCTCACTGACATTTTTTAACGCGGTTTTAGCGCAGTTCATATCTTAACCTAACCTAACCTTACCTAAACCAACCTAACCTAACCTAACCTAACCAAACCTTACCTAACATACCCTAACCTAACCTAACCTAACCTAACCTAACGTAACCTAACCTAACCTAACCTAACCTAACCTAACCTAACGACGTTTGCAAGCGCTTTCACATTAGATATCGCAGTTCCCGACTTGTAATGGTGAAAAACACTGCATCTCACTAAGTGACATTGATTAATGCGGTTTTACGACGGTTCATATCTTAACCTAACCTAACATTCGCACTTGTATTAAAAAACGCTCTATTACACTGTTTCGTTCACAATAAGATATTTGCATAACCTCACAGTTTTTCACCAACTTATTGCAGTACAGAACGCTGTATCTCGCTAAATGACATTGTTCTTTAAGGTTTCACGATGCTTGCATGCGCTTTAACGAGAATATCACAATATAGCAGTTTCGCACTTGTAACGGTAGAACACGCAGTATTTGGCTTGTTCATGCCGTTTTGTGTGCTTTCACAACATTTCACCTATCGCAGTTGAATACTCGCTATAAAACAACACTATCTCGTTAGATGACGTCGTTTTTGGTAGTTTCACGACGCTACCTAGCTTAAACTAACCTAACCTAACCTAACCTTCGCACTTCTATCGTTAGAAAACGTTTTACTCGCCACTTTACAATGCTTTCTACAAGATTACGACGGTTTCATGCGCTTTCACGTTAGATATCGTAGTTCCCGACTTGTAATGTTGAAAAACACTACATCTCACTAAGTGACATTGTTTATTGCGGTTTTACGACGGTTCATACCTTAACCTAACGTAACCTAACCTAACCTAACCTAACCCAACCAAACCTAACCTAACCTAACCTAACGTAACCTAACCTAACCTAACCTAACCTAACCTAACCTAACCTAACGACGTTTGCAAGCGCTTTCACATTAGATATCGCAGTTCCCGACTTGTAATGGTGAAAAACACTGCATCTCACTAAGTGACATTGATTAATGCGGTTTTACGACGGTTCATATCTTAACCTAACCTAACATTCGCACTTGTATTAAAAAACGCTCTATTACACTGTTTCGTTCACAATTACGATATTTGCATAACCTCACAAATTTTCACCAACTTATTGCAGTACAGAACGCTGTATCTCGCTAAATGACATCGTTCTTTAAGGTTTCACGATGCTTGCATGCGCTTTAACGAGAATATCACAATATAGCAGTTTCGCACTTGTAACGGTAGAACACGCAGTATTTGGCTTGTTCATGCCGTTTTGTGTGCATTCACAACATTTCACCTATCGCAGTTTCGTACTCGCAATAAAACAACTCTATCTCGTTAGATGACGTTGTTTTTGGTAGTTTCACGACGCTACCTAGCTTAAACTAACATAACTCAACCTAACATGACCTTCGCACTTCTATCGTTAGAAAACGTTTTACTCGCTACTTTACGTTGCTTTCTACAACATTACGACGGTTTCAAGCACTTACACATTAGATATCACAGTTCCCAACTTGTAAAGGTGAAAAACACTGCATCTCACTAAGTGACATTGTTTAATGCGGTTTTACGACGGTTCATACCTTAACCTAACCTAACCTAACCTAACCTTACCTAACCTAACCTAACCTAACCCAACCCAACTTAACCTAACCTAACCTAACCTAACCTAAACTAACCTAACCCAACCTAACCTAACCTAACCTAACCTAACCCAACCTAACCCAACCCAACCCAACCTAACCTAACCTAAGCTAACCTAACCTAACCTAACCAAACCTAACCTAACCTAACTTAACCTAACCTAACGTAACCTAACCTAACCTAACCTATTCTAACGTAACCTAACCTTACCTGACCTAACCTAACCTAACGTAACCTAACCTAACCTAACATAACCTAACGTAACCTAACCTAACCTAACCTAACGTAACCTAACCTAACCTAACCCAACCTAACCCAACCCAACCCAACCCAACAACACCCAACCCAACCTAACCTAACCTAACCTAACCTTACCTAACCTAACCAAATTATCCTTACCTAACCTAACCTAACCTAACGTAACCTAACCTAACCTAACCTAACGTAACCTAACCTAACGTAACCTAACCTAACCTAACCTAACCTAACCCAACCTAACCTAACCTAACCTAACCTAACCCAACTCAACCCAACCTAACCTAATCTAACCTAACCTAACCTAACCTAACCTAACCAAACCTAACCTAACCTAACCTAACCTAACCTAACGACGGTTGCAAGCGCTTTCACATTAAATATCGCAGTTCCCCACTTTTAATGGTGAAAAACACTGCATCTCAGTAATTGACGTTGTTTAATGCGGTTTTACGACGGTTCATATCTTAACCTAACCTAACATTCGCACTTGTATCTAAAAACGCTCTATTACACTGTTTTGTTCACAATTACGATATTTGCATAACCTCACAGTTTTTCACCAACTTATTGCAGTACAGAACGCTGTATCTCGCTAAATGACACTGTTCTTTAAGGTTTCACGATGCTTGCATGCGATTTAACGAGAATATCACAATATAGGAGTTTCGCACTTGTAACGGTAGAACACGCAGTATTTGGCTTGTTCATGCCGTTTTGTGTGCTTTCACAACATTTCACCTATCGCAGTTTAATACTCGCTATAAAACAACACTATCTCGTTAGATGACGTCGTTTTTGGTAGTTTCACGACGCTACCTAGCTTAAACTAACCTAACCTAACCTAACCTTCGCACTTCTATCGTTAGAAAACATTTTACTCGCCACTTTACAATGTTTTCTACAAGATTACGACGATTTCATGCGCTTTCACATTAGATATCGTAGTTCCCGACTTGTAATGTTGAAAAACACTACATCTCACTAAGTGACATTGCTAAATGCGGTTTTACGACGGTTGATATGTCAACCTAACCTAACATTCGCACTTGTATCTAAAGACGCTCAATTACACTGTTTCGTTCACAATTACGATATTTGCTTGACCTCACAGTTTCTCACCAACTTATTACAGTACAGAACGCTGTATCTCGCTAAATGACATCGTTCTTTAAGGTTTCACGATACTTGCATGCGCTTTACCGAGAATGTCACAACATAGCAGTTTCGCACTTGTAACGGTACAACACGCAGTATTTGGCTTGTTCATGCCGTTTTGTGCGCTTTCACAACATTTTGCCTATCACAGTTTCGTACTCGCAATAAAACAACACTATCTCGTTAGATGACGCCGTTTTTGGTGGTTTCACGACGCTACCTAGCTTAAACTAACATAACTCAACCTAACATAACCTTCGCACTTCTATCGTTAGAAAACGTTTTACTCGCTACTTTACATTGCTTTCTACAACATTACGACGGTTTCAAGCGCTTTCACATTAGATATCGCAGTTCCCAACTTGTAAAGGTGAAAAACACTGCATCTCACTAAGTGACATTGTTTATTGCGGTTTTACGACGGTTCATACCTTAACCTAACGTAACCTAACCTAACCTAACCCAACCTAACCTAACATAACCTAACCTAACCTAACCTAACCAAACCTAACCTAACGTAACCTAACCTAACCTAACCTAACCTAACGACGTTTGCAAGTGCTTTCACAATAGATATCGCAGTTCCCAACTTGTAATGGTGAAAAACACTGCATCTCACTAAGTGACATTGTTTAATGCGGTTTTACGACGGTTCATATCTTAACCTAACCTAACATTCGTACTTGTATTGAAAAACGCTCTATTACACTGTTTCGTTCACAATTACGATATTTGCATAACCTCACAGTTTTTCACCAACTTATTGCAGTACAGAACGCTGTATCTCGCTAAATGACATCGTTCTTTAAGGTTTCACGATGCTTGCATGCGCTTTAACGAGAATATCACAATATAGCAGTTTCGCACTTGTAACGGTAGAACACGCAGTATTTGGCTTGTTCATGCCGTTTTGTGTGCATTCACAACATTTTACCTATCGCAGTTTAATACTCGCAATAAAACAACACTATCTCGTTAGATGACGTCGTTTTTGGTAGTTTCACGACGCTACCTAGCTTAAACTAACCTAACCTAACCTAACCTTCGCACTTCTATCGTTAGAAAACGTTTTACTCGCAACTTTACAATGTTTTCTACAAGATTACGACGGTTTCATGCGCTTTCACATTAGATATCGTAGTTCCCGACTTGTAATGTTGAAAAACACTACATCTCACTAAGTGACATTGTTTATTGCGGTTTTACGACGGTTGATATGTCAACCTAACCTAACATTCGCACTTGTATCTAAAGACGCTCAATTACACTGTTTCGTTCACAATTACGATATTTGCTTGACCTCACAGTTTCTCACCAACTTATTACAGTACAGAACGCTGTATCTCGCTAAATGACATCGTTCTTTAAGGTTTCACGATACTTGCATGCGCTTTACCGAGAATGTCACAACATAGCAGTTTCGCACTTGTAACGGTACAACACGCAGTATTTGGCTTGTTCATGCCGTTTTGAGTGCTTTCACAACATTTTACCTGTCGCAGTTTCGTACTCGCATTAAAACAACACTATCTCGTTAGATGACGTCGTTTTTGGTGGTTTCACGACGCTACCTAGCTTAAACTAACATAACTCAAACTAACCGGACCTTCGCACTTCTATCGTTAGAAAACGTTTTATTCGCTACTTTACAATGTTTTCTACAAGATTACGACGGTTTCATGCGCTTTCACATTAGATATCGCAGTTCCCGACTTGTAATGGTGAAAAACACAGCATCTCACTGACATTGTTTAACGCGGTTTTAGCGCGGTTCATATCTTAACCTAACCTAACCTTACCTAAACCAACCTAACCTAACCTAACCTAACCAAACCTTACCTAACATACCCTAACCTAACCTAACCTAACCTAACCTAACCAAACCTAACCTAACCTAACCTAACGTAACGTAACCTAACCTAACCTAACCTAACCTAACGGCGTTTGCAAGCGCTTTCACATTAGATATCGCAGTTCCCAACTTGTAATGGTGAAAAACACTGCATCTCACTAAGTGACATTGATTAATGCGGTTTTACGACGGTTCAAATCTTAACCTAACCTAACATTCGCACTTGTATTAAAAAACGCTCTATTACACTGTTTCGTTCACAATAAGATATTTGCATA
>NW_027464609.1:1510000-1512500 GCF_043290135.1 Rhipicephalus microplus
CTAACCTAACCTAACCTTACCTAACCTAACCTAACCTAACCCAACCCAACTTAACCTAACCTAACCTAACCTAACCTAAACTAACCTAACCCAACCTAACCTAACCTAACCTAACCTAACCCAACCTAACCCAACCCAACCCAACCTAACCTAACCTAAGCTAACCTAACCTAACCTAACCAAACCTAACCTAACCTAACTTAACCTAACCTAACGTAACCTAACCTAACCTATTCTAACGTAACCTAACCTTACCTGACCTAACCTAACCTAACGTAACCTAACCTAACCTAACATAACCTAACGTAACCTAACCTAACCTAACCTAACGTAACCTAACCTAACCTAACCCAACCTAACCCAACCCAACCCAACCCAACCCAACAACACCCAACCCAACCTAACCTAACCTAACCTAACCTTACCTAACCTAACCTAATTATCCTTACCTAACCTAACCTAACGTAACCTAACCTAACCTAACCTAACGTAACCTAACCTAACGTAACCTAACCTAACCTAACCTAACCCAACCTAACCTAACCTAACCTAACCTAACCCAACTCAACCCAACCTAACCTAATCTAACCTAACCTAACCTAACCTAACCTAACCAAACCTAACCTAACCTAACCTAACATAACCTAACCTAACCTAACCTAACGACGGTTGCAAGCGCTTTCACATTAAATATCGCAGTTCCCCACTTTTAATGGTGAAAAACACTGCATCTCAGTAATTGACATTGTTTAATGCGGTTTTACGACGGTTCATATCTTAACCTAACATTCGCACTTGTATCTAAAAACGCTCTATTACACTGTTTTGTTCACAATTACGATATTTGCATAACCTCACAGTTTTTCACCAACTTATTGCAGTACAGAACGCTGTATCTCGCTAAATGACATTGTTCTTTAAGGTTTCACGATGCTTGCATGCGATTTAACGAGAATATCACAATATAGGAGTTTCGCACTTGTAACGGTAGAACACGCAGTATTTGGCTTGTTCATGCCGTTTTGTGTGCTTTCACAACATTTCACCTATCGCAGTTTATTACTCGCTATAAAACAACACTATCTCGTTAGATGACGTCGTTTTTGGTAGTTTCACGACGCTACCTAGCTTAAACTAACCTAACCTAACCTAACCTTCGCACTTCTATCGTTAGAAAACGTTTTACTCGCCACTTTACAATGTTTTCTACAAGATTACGACGGTTTCATGCGCTTTCACATTAGATATTGTAGTTCCCGACTTGTAATGTTGAAAAACACTACATCTCACTAAGTGACATTGTTTAATGCGGTTTTACGACGGTTCATATCTTAACCTAACCTAACATTCGTACTTGTATTGAAAAACGCTCTATTACACTGTTTCGTTCACAATTACGATATTTGCATAACCTCACAGTTTTTCACCAACTTATTGCAGTACAGAACGCTGTATCTCGCTAAATGACGTCGTTCTTTAAGGTTTCACGATGCTTGCATGCGCTTTAACGAGAATATCACAATATAGCAGTTTCGCACTTGTAACGGTAGAACACGCAGTATTTGGCTTGTTCATGCCGTTTTGTGTGCATTCACAACATTTTACCTATCGCAGTTTAATACTCGCAATAAAACAACACTATCTCGTTAGATGACGTCGTTTTTGGTAGTTTCACGACGCTACCTAGCTTAAACTAACCTAACCTAACCTAACCTTCGCACTTCTATCGTTAGAAAACGTTTTACTCGCAACTTTACAATGTTTTCTACAAGATTACGACGGTTTCATGCGCTTTCACATTAGATATCGTAGTTCCCGACTTGTAATGTTGAAAAACACTACATCTCACTAAGTGACATTGTTTATTGCAGTTTTACGACGGTTGATATGTCAACCTAACCTAACATTCGCACTTGTATCTAAAGACGCTCAATTACACTGTTTCGTTCACAATTACAATATTTGCTTGACCTCACAGTTTCTCACCAACTTATTACAGTACAGAACGCTGTATCTCGCTAAATGACATCGTTCTTTAGGTTTCACGATACTTGCATGCGCTTTACCGAGAATGTCACAATATAGCACTTTCGCACTTGTAACGGTACAACACGCAGTATTTGGCTTGTTCATGCCGTTTTGAGTGCTTTCACAACATTTTACCTGTCGCAGTTTCGTACTCGCATTAAAACAACACTATCTCGTTAGATGACGTCGTTTTTGGTGGTTTCACGACGCTACCTAGCTTAAACTAACATAACTCAAACTAACCGGACCTTCGCACTTCTATCGTTAGAAAACGTTTTATTCGCTACTTTACAATGTTTTCTACAAGATTACGACGGTTTCATGCGCTTTCACGTTAGATATCGCAGTTCCCGACTTGTAATGGTGAAAAACACAGCATCTCACTGACATTTTTTAACGCGGTTTTAGCGCAGTTCATATCTTAACCTAACCTAACCTTACCTAAACCAACCTAACCTAACCTAACCTAACC
>NW_027464609.1:1515000-1597500 GCF_043290135.1 Rhipicephalus microplus
ACCCAACCCAAACAACACCCAACCCAACCTAACCTAACCTAACCTAACCTTACCTAACCTAACCTAATTATCCTTACCTAACCTAACCTAACGTAACCTAACCTAACCTAACCTAACGTAACCTAACCTAACGTAACCTAACCTAACCTAACCTAACCCAGCCTAACCTAACCTAACCTAACCTAACCTAACCTAACCCAACTCAACCCAACCTAACCTAATCTAACCTAACCTAACCTAACCTAACCTAACCAAACCTAACCTAACCTAACCTAACATAACCTAACCTAACCTAACCTAACGACGGTTGCAAGCGCTTTCACATTAAATATCGCAGTTCCCCACTTTTAATGGTGAAAAACACTGCATCTCAGTAATTGACATTGTTTAATGCGGTTTTACGACGGTTCATATCTTAACCTAACATTCGCACTTGTATCTAAAAACGCTCTATTACACTGTTTTGTTCACAATTACGATATTTGCATAACCTCACAGTTTTTCACCAACTTATTGCAGTACAGAACGCTGTATCTCGCTAAATGACATTGTTCTTTAAGGTTTCACGATGCTTGCATGCGATTTAACGAGAATATCACAATATAGGAGTTTCGCACTTGTAACGGTAGAACACGCAGTATTTGGCTTGTTCATGCCGTTTTGTGTGCTTTCACAACATTTCACCTATCGCAGTTTATTACTCGCTATAAAACAACACTATCTCGTTAGATGACGTCGTTTTTGGTAGTTTCACGACGCTACCTAGCTTAAACTAACCTAACCTAACCTAACCTTCGCACTTCTATCGTTAGAAAACGTTTTACTCGCCACTTTACAATGTTTTCTACAAGATTACGACGGTTTCATGCGCTTTCACATTAGATATTGTAGTTCCCGACTTGTAATGTTGAAAAACACTACATCTCACTAAGTGACATTGTTTAATGCGGTTTTACGACGGTTCATATCTTAACCTAACCTAACATTCGTACTTGTATTGAAAAACGCTCTATTACACTGTTTCGTTCACAATTACGATATTTGCATAACCTCACAGTTTTTCACCAACTTATTGCAGTACAGAACGCTGTATCTCGCTAAATGACGTCGTTCTTTAAGGTTTCACGATGCTTGCATGTGCTTTAACGAGAATATCACAATATAGCAGTTTCGCACTTGTAACGGTAGAACACGCAGTATTTGGCTTGTTCATGCCGTTTTGTGTGCATTCACAACATTTTACCTATCGCAGTTTAATACTCGCAATAAAACAACACTATCTCGTTAGATGACGTCGTTTTTGGTAGTTTCACGACGCTACCTAGCTTAAACTAACCTAACCTAACCTAACCTTCGCACTTCTATCGTTAGAAAACGTTTTACTCGCAACTTTACAATGTTTTCTACAAGATTACGACGGTTTCATGCGCTTTCACATTAGATATCGTAGTTCCCGACTTGTAATGTTGAAAAACACTACATCTCACTAAGTGACATTGTTTATTGCGGTTTTACGACGGTTGATATGTCAACCTAACCTAACATTCGCACTTGTATCTAAAGACGCTCAATTACACTGTTTCGTTCACAATTACAATATTTGCTTGACCTCACAGTTTCTCACCAACTTATTACAGTACAGAACGCTGTATCTCGCTAAATGACATCGTTCTTTAGGTTTCACGATACTTGCATGCGCTTTACCGAGAATGTCACAATATAGCACTTTCGCACTTGTAACGGTACAACACGCAGTATTTGGCTTGTTCATGCCGTTTTGAGTGCTTTCACAACATTTTACCTGTCGCAGTTTCGTACTCGCATTAAAACAACACTATCTCGTTAGATGACGTCGTTTTTGGTGGTTTCACGACGCTACCTAGCTTAAACTAACATAACTCAAACTAACCGGACCTTCGCACTTCTATCGTTAGAAAACGTTTTATTCGCTACTTTACAATGTTTTCTACAAGATTACGACGGTTTCATGCGCTTTCACGTTAGATATCGCAGTTCCCGACTTGTAATGGTGAAAAACACAGCATCTCACTGACATTTTTTAACGCGGTTTTAGCGCAGTTCATATCTTAACCTAACCTAACCTTACCTAAACCAACCTAACCTAACCTAACCTAACCAAACCTTACCTAACATACCCTAACCTAACCTAACCTAACCTAACCTAACCAAACCTAACCTAACCTAACCTAACCTAACCTAACCTAACCTAACCTAACGACGGTTGCAAGCGCTTTCACATTAAATATCGCAGTTCCCCACTTTTAATGGTGAAAAACACTGCATCTCAGTAATTGACATTGTTTAATGCGGTTTTACGACGGTTCATATCTTAACCTAACCTAACATTCGCACTTGTATTTAAAAACGCTCTATTACACTGTTTTGTTCACAATTACGATATTTGCATAACCTCACAGTTTTTCACCAACTTATTGCAGTACAGAACGCTGTATCTCGCTAAATGACATTGTTCTTTAAGGTTTCACGATGCTTGCATGCGCTTTAACGAGAATATCACAACATAGCAGTTTCGCACTTGTAACGGTACAACACGCAGTATTTGGCTTGTTCATGCCGTTTTGTGTGCTTTCACAACATTTCACCTATCGCAGTTTCGTACTCGCAATAAAACAACTCTATCTCGTTAGATGACGTTGTTTTTGGTAGTTTCACGACGCTACCTAGCTTAAACTAACATAACTCAACCTAACATGACCTTCGCACTTCTATCGTTAGAAAACGTTTTACTCGCTACTTTACATTGCTTTCTACAACATTACGACGGTTTCAAGCACTTTCACATTAGATATCACAGTTCCCAACTTGTAAAGTTGAAAAACACTGCATCTCACTAAGTGACATTGTTTAACGCGGTTTTACGACGGTTCATACCTTAACCTAACCTAACCTAACCTAACCTTACCTAACCTAACCTAACCTAACCCAACCCAACTTAACCTAACCTTACCTAACCTAACCTAAACTAACCTAACCCAACCTAACCTAACCTAACCTAACCTAACCCAACCTAACCCAACCCAACCCAACCTAACCTAACCTAAGCTAACCTAACCTAACCTAACCAAACCTAACCTAACCTAACTTAACCTAACCTAACGTAACCTAACCTAACCTATTCTAACGTAACCTAACCTTACCTGACCTAACCTAACCTAACGTAACCTAACCTAACCTAACATAACCTAACGTAACCTAACCTAACCTAACCTAACGTAACCTAACCTAACCTAACCCAACCTAACCCAACCCAACCCAACCCAACAACACCCAACCCAACCTAACCTAACCTAACCTAACCTTACCTAACCTAACCTAATTATCCTTACCTAACCTAACCTAACGTAACCTAACCTAACCTAACCTAACGTAACCTAACCTAACGTAACCTAACCTAACCTAACCTAACCCAACCTAACCTAACCTAACCTAACCTAACCTAACCCAACTCAACCCAACCTAACCTAATCTAACCTAACCTAACCTAACCTAACCTAACCAAACCTAACCTAACCTAACCTAACATAACCTAACCTAACCTAACCTAACGACGGTTGCAAGCGCTTTCACATTAAATATCGCAGTTCCCCACTTTTAATGGTGAAAAACACTGCATCTCAGTAATTGACATTGTTTAATGCGGTTTTACGACGGTTCATATCTTAACCTAACATTCGCACTTGTATCTAAAAACGCTCTATTACACTGTTTTGTTCACAATTACGATATTTGCATAACCTCACAGTTTTTCACCAACTTATTGCAGTACAGAACGCTGTATCTCGCTAAATGACATTGTTCTTTAAGGTTTCACGATGCTTGCATGCGATTTAACGAGAATATCACAATATAGGAGTTTCGCACTTGTAACGGTAGAACACGCAGTATTTGGCTTGTTCATGCCGTTTTGTGTGCTTTCACAACATTTCACCTATCGCAGTTTATTACTCGCTATAAAACAACACTATCTCGTTAGATGACGTCGTTTTTGGTAGTTTCACGACGCTACCTAGCTTAAACTAACCTAACCTAACCTAACCTTCGCACTTCTATCGTTAGAAAACGTTTTACTCGCCACTTTACAATGTTTTCTACAAGATTACGACGGTTTCATGCGCTTTCACATTAGATATTGTAGTTCCCGACTTGTAATGTTGAAAAACACTACATCTCACTAAGTGACATTGTTTAATGCGGTTTTACGACGGTTCATATCTTAACCTAACCTAACATTCGTACTTGTATTGAAAAACGCTCTATTACACTGTTTCGTTCACAATTACGATATTTGCATAACCTCACAGTTTTTCACCAACTTATTGCAGTACAGAACGCTGTATCTCGCTAAATGACGTCGTTCTTTAAGGTTTCACGATGCTTGCATGTGCTTTAACGAGAATATCACAATATAGCAGTTTCGCACTTGTAACGGTAGAACACGCAGTATTTGGCTTGTTCATGCCGTTTTGTGTGCATTCACAACATTTTACCTATCGCAGTTTAATACTCGCAATAAAACAACACTATCTCGTTAGATGACGTCGTTTTTGGTAGTTTCACGACGCTACCTAGCTTAAACTAACCTAACCTAACCTAACCTTCGCACTTCTATCGTTAGAAAACGTTTTACTCGCAACTTTACAATGTTTTCTACAAGATTACGACGGTTTCATGCGCTTTCACATTAGATATCGTAGTTCCCGACTTGTAATGTTGAAAAACACTACATCTCACTAAGTGACATTGTTTATTGCGGTTTTACGACGGTTGATATGTCAACCTAACCTAACATTCGCACTTGTATCTAAAGACGCTCAATTACACTGTTTCGTTCACAATTACAATATTTGCTTGACCTCACAGTTTCTCACCAACTTATTACAGTACAGAACGCTGTATCTCGCTAAATGACATCGTTCTTTAGGTTTCACGATACTTGCATGCGCTTTACCGAGAATGTCACAATATAGCACTTTCGCACTTGTAACGGTACAACACGCAGTATTTGGCTTGTTCATGCCGTTTTGAGTGCTTTCACAACATTTTACCTGTCGCAGTTTCGTACTCGCATTAAAACAACACTATCTCGTTAGATGACGTCGTTTTTGGTGGTTTCACGACGCTACCTAGCTTAAACTAACATAACTCAAACTAACCGGACCTTCGCACTTCTATCGTTAGAAAACGTTTTATTCGCTACTTTACAATGTTTTCTACAAGATTACGACGGTTTCATGCGCTTTCACGTTAGATATCGCAGTTCCCGACTTGTAATGGTGAAAAACACAGCATCTCACTGACATTTTTTAACGCGGTTTTAGCGCAGTTCATATCTTAACCTAACCTAACCTTACCTAAACCAACCTAACCTAACCTAACCTAACCAAACCTTACCTAACATACCCTAACCTAACCTAACCTAACCTAACCTAACCAAACCTAACCTAACCTAACCTAACGTAACCTAACCTAACCTAACCTAACCTAACGACGTTTGCAAGCGCTTTCACATTAGATATCGCAGTTCCCGACTTGTAATGGTGAAAAACACTGCATCTCACTAAGTGACATTGATTAATGCGGTTTTACGACGGTTCATATCTTAACCTAACCTAACATTCGCACTTGTATTAAAAAACGCTCTATTACACTGTTTCGTTCACAATTACGATATTTGCATAACCTCACAGTTTTTCACCAACTTGTTGCAGTACAGAACGCTGTATCTCGCTAAATGACATTGTTCTTTAAGGTTTCCCGATGCTTGCATGCGCTTTAACGAGAATATCACAATATAGCAGTTTCGCACTTGTAACGGTAGAACACGCAGTATTTGGCTTGTTCATGCCATTTTGTGTGCATTCACAACATTTCACCTATCGCAGTTTCGTACTCGCAATAAAACAACTCTATCTCGTTAGATGACGTTGTTTTTGGTAGTTTCACGACGCTACCTAGCTTAAACTAACATAACTCAACCTAACATGACCTTCGCACTTCTATCGTTAGAAAACGTTTTACTCGCTACTTTACATTGCTTTCTACAACATTACGACGGTTTCAAGCACTTTCACATTAGATATCACAGTTCCCAACTTGTAAAGGTGAAAAACACTGCATCTCACTAAGTGACATTGTTTAATGCGGTTTTACGACGGTTCATACCTTAACCTAACCTAACCTAACCCAACCCAACTTAACCTAACCTAACCTAACCTAACCTAAACTAACCTAACCCAACCTAACCTAACCTAACCTAACCTAACCCAACCTAACCCAACCCAACCCAACCTAACCTAACCTAAGCTAACCTAACCTAACCTAACCAAACCTAACCTAACCTAACTTAACCTAACCTAACGTAACCTAACCTAACCTATTCTAACGTAACCTAACCTTACCTGACCTAACCTAACCTAACGTAACCTAACCTAACCTAACATAACCTAACGTAACCTAACCTAACCTAACCTAACGTAACCTAACCTAACCTAACCCAACCTAACCCAACCCAACCCAACCCAACAACACCCAACCCAACCTAACCTAACCTAACCTAACCTTACCTAACCTAACCAAATTATCCTTACCTAACCTAACCTAACCTAACGTAACCTAACCTAACCTAACCTAACGTAACCTAACCTAACGTAACCTAACCTAACCTAACCTAACCTAACCTAACCCAACCTAACCTAACCTAACCTAACCTAACCCAACTCAACCCAACCTAACCTAATCTAACCTAACCTAACCTAACCTAACCTAACCAAACCTAACCTAACCTAACCTAACCTAACCTAACGACGGTTGCAAGCGCTTTCACATTAAATATCGCAGTTCCCCACTTTTAATGGTGAAAAACACTGCATCTCAGTAATTGACGTTGTTTAATGCGGTTTTACGACGGTTCATATCTTAACCTAACCTAACATTCGCACTTGTATCTAAAAACGCTCTATTACACTGTTTTGTTCACAATTACGATATTTGCATAACCTCACAGTTTTCACCAACTTATTGCAGTACAGAACGCTGTATCTCGCTAAATGACACTGTTCTTTAAGGTTTCACGATGCTTGCATGCGATTTAACGAGAATATCACAATATAGGAGTTTCGCACTTGTAACGGTAGAACACGCAGTATTTGGCTTGTTCATGCCGTTTTGTGTGCTTTCACAACATTTCACCTATCGCAGTTTATTACTCGCTATAAAACAACACTATCTCGTTAGATGACGTCGTTTTTGGTAGTTTCACGACGCTACCTAGCTTAAACTAACCTAACCTAACCTAACCTTCGCACTTCTATCGTTAGAAAACGTTTTACTCGCCACTTTACAATGTTTTCTACAAGATTACGACGGTTTCATGCGCTTTCACATTAGATATTGTAGTTCCCGACTTGTAATGTTGAAAAACACTACATCTCACTAAGTGACATTGCTAAATGCGGTTTTACGACGGTTGATATGTCAACCTAACCTAACATTCGCACTTGTATCTAAAGACGCTCAATTACACTGTTTCGTTCACAATTACGATATTTGCTTGACCTCACAGTTTCTCACCAACTTATTACAGTACAGAACGTATCTCGCTAAATGACATCGTTCTTTAAGGTTTCACGATACTTGCATGCGCTTTACCGAGAATGTCACAACATAGCACTTTCGCACTTGTAACGGTACAACACGCAGTATTTGGCTTGTTCATGCCGTTTTGTGTGCTTTCACAACATTTTGCCTATCGCAGTTTCGTACTCGCAATAAAACAACACTATCTCGTTAGATGACGTCGTTTTTGGTGGTTTCACGACGCTACCTAGCTTAAACTAACATAACTCAACCTAACATAACCTTCGCACTTCTATCGTTAGAAAACGTTTTACTCGCTACTTTACATTGCTTTCTACAACATTACGACGGTTTCAAGCGCTTTCACATTAGATATCGCAGTTCCCAACTTGTAAAGGTGAAAAACACTGCATCTCACTAAGTGACATTGTTTATTGCGGTTTTACGACGGTTCATACCTTAACCTAACGTAACCTAACCTAACCTAACCCAACCTAACCTAACATAACCTAACCTAACCTAACCTAACCAAACCTAACCTAACGTAACCTAACCTAACCTAACCTAACCTAACCTAACGACGTTTGCAAGTGCTTTCACATTAGATATCGCAGTTCCCAACTTGTAATGGTGAAAAACACTGCATCTCACTAAGTGACATTGTTTAATGCGGTTTTACGACGGTTCATATCTTAACCTAACCTAACATTCGTACTTGTATTGAAAAACGCTCTATTACACTGTTTCGTTCACAATTACGATATTTGCATAACCTCACAGTTTTTCACCAACTTATTGCAGTACAGAACGCTGTATCTCGCTAAATGACATCGTTCTTTAAGGTTTCACGATGCTTGCATGCGCTTTAACGAGAATATCACAATATAGCAGTTTCGCACTTGTAACGGTAGAACACGCAGTATTTGGCTTGTTCATGCCGTTTTGTGTGCATTCACAACATTTTACCTATCGCAGTTTAATACTCGCAATAAAACAACACTATCTCGTTAGATGACGTCGTTTTTGGTAGTTTCACGACGCTACCTAGCTTAAACTAACCTAACCTAACCTAACCTTCGCACTTCTATCGTTAGAAAACGTTTTACTCGCAACTTTACAATGTTTTCTACAAGATTACGACGGTTTCATGCGCTTTCACATTAGATATCGCAGTTCCCAACTTGTAAAGGTGAAAAACACTGCATCTCACTAAGTGACATTGTTTATTGCGGTTTTACGACGGTTCATACCTTAACCTAACGTAACGTAACCTAACCTAACCTAACCTAACCTAACCTAACCTAACCTAACCTAACCTAACCTAAACTAACCTAACCCAACCTAACCTAACCTAACCTAACCTAACCCAACCTAACCCAACCCAACCCAACCTAACCTAACCTAAGCTAACCTAACCTAACCTAACCAAACCTAACCTAACCTAACTTAACCTAACCTAACGTAACCTAACCTAACCTATTCTAACGTAACCTAACCTTACCTGACCTAACCTAACCTAACGTAACCTAACCTAACCTAACATAACCTAACGTAACCTAACCTAACCTAACCTAACGTAACCTAACCTAACCTAACCCAACCTAACCCAACCCAACCCAACCCAACAACACCCAACCCAACCTAACCTAACCTAACCTAACCTTACCTAACCTAACCTAATTATCCTTACCTAACCTAACCTAACGTAACCTAACCTAACCTAACCTAACGTAACCTAACCTAACGTAACCTAACCTAACCTAACCTAACCCAACCTAACCTAACCTAACCTAACCTAACCTAACCTAACCCAACTCAACCCAACCTAACCTAATCTAACCTAACCTAACCTAACCTAACCTAACCAAACCTAACCTAACCTAACCTAACATAACCTAACCTAACCTAACCTAACGACGGTTGCAAGCGCTTTCACATTAAATATCGCAGTTCCCCACTTTTAATGGTGAAAAACACTGCATCTCAGTAATTGACATTGTTTAATGCGGTTTTACGACGGTTCATATCTTAACCTAACATTCGCACTTGTATCTAAAAACGCTCTATTACACTGTTTTGTTCACAATTACGATATTTGCATAACCTCACAGTTTTTCACCAACTTATTGCAGTACAGAACGCTGTATCTCGCTAAATGACATTGTTCTTTAAGGTTTCACGATGCTTGCATGCGATTTAACGAGAATATCACAATATAGGAGTTTCGCACTTGTAACGGTAGAACACGCAGTATTTGGCTTGTTCATGCCGTTTTGTGTGCTTTCACAACATTTCACCTATCGCAGTTTATTACTCGCTATAAAACAACACTATCTCGTTAGATGACGTCGTTTTTGGTAGTTTCACGACGCTACCTAGCTTAAACTAACCTAACCTAACCTAACCTTCGCACTTCTATCGTTAGAAAACGTTTTACTCGCCACTTTACAATGTTTTCTACAAGATTACGACGGTTTCATGCGCTTTCACATTAGATATTGTAGTTCCCGACTTGTAATGTTGAAAAACACTACATCTCACTAAGTGACATTGTTTAATGCGGTTTTACGACGGTTCATATCTTAACCTAACCTAACATTCGTACTTGTATTGAAAAACGCTCTATTACACTGTTTCGTTCACAATTACGATATTTGCATAACCTCACAGTTTTTCACCAACTTATTGCAGTACAGAACGCTGTATCTCGCTAAATGACGTCGTTCTTTAAGGTTTCACGATGCTTGCATGTGCTTTAACGAGAATATCACAATATAGCAGTTTCGCACTTGTAACGGTAGAACACGCAGTATTTGGCTTGTTCATGCCGTTTTGTGTGCATTCACAACATTTTACCTATCGCAGTTTAATACTCGCAATAAAACAACACTATCTCGTTAGATGACGTCGTTTTTGGTAGTTTCACGACGCTACCTAGCTTAAACTAACCTAACCTAACCTAACCTTCGCACTTCTATCGTTAGAAAACGTTTTACTCGCAACTTTACAATGTTTTCTACAAGATTACGACGGTTTCATGCGCTTTCACATTAGATATCGTAGTTCCCGACTTGTAATGTTGAAAAACACTACATCTCACTAAGTGACATTGTTTATTGCGGTTTTACGACGGTTGATATGTCAACCTAACCTAACATTCGCACTTGTATCTAAAGACGCTCAATTACATTGTTTCGTTCACAATTACAATATTTGCTTGACCTCACAGTTTCTCACCAACTTATTACAGTACAGAACGCTGTATCTCGCTAAATGACATCGTTCTTTAGGTTTCACGATACTTGCATGCGCTTTACCGAGAATGTCACAATATAGCACTTTCGCACTTGTAACGGTACAACACGCAGTATTTGGCTTGTTCATGCCGTTTTGAGTGCTTTCACAACATTTTACCTGTCGCAGTTTCGTACTCGCATTAAAACAACACTATCTCGTTAGATGACGTCGTTTTTGGTGGTTTCACGACGCTACCTAGCTTAAACTAACATAACTCAAACTAACCGGACCTTCGCACTTCTATCGTTAGAAAACGTTTTATTCGCTACTTTACAATGTTTTCTACAAGATTACGACGGTTTCATGCGCTTTCACGTTAGATATCGCAGTTCCCGACTTGTAATGGTGAAAAACACAGCATCTCACTGACATTTTTTAACGCGGTTTTAGCGCAGTTCATATCTTAACCTAACCTAACCTTACCTAAACCAACCTAACCTAACCTAACCTAACCAAACCTTACCTAACATACCCTAACCTAACCTAACCTAACCTAACCTAACCAAACCTAACCTAACCTAACCTAACGTAACCTAACCTAACCTAACCTAACCTAACGACGTTTGCAAGCGCTTTCACATTAGATATCGCAGTTCCCGACTTGTAATGGTGAAAAACACTGCATCTCACTAAGTGACATTGATTAATGCGGTTTTACGACGGTTCATATCTTAACCTAACCTAACATTCGCACTTGTATTAAAAAACGCTCTATTACACTGTTTCGTTCACAATTACGATATTTGCATAACCTCACAGTTTTTCACCAACTTGTTGCAGTACAGAACGCTGTATCTCGCTAAATGACATTGTTCTTTAAGGTTTCCCGATGCTTGCATGCGCTTTAACGAGAATATCACAATATAGCAGTTTCGCACTTGTAACGGTAGAACACGCAGTATTTGGCTTGTTCATGCCATTTTGTGTGCATTCACAACATTTCACCTATCGCAGTTTCGTACTCGCAATAAAACAACTCTATCTCGTTAGATGACGTTGTTTTTGGTAGTTTCACGACGCTACCTAGCTTAAACTAACATAACTCAACCTAACATGACCTTCGCACTTCTATCGTTAGAAAACGTTTTACTCGCTACTTTACATTGCTTTCTACAACATTACGACGGTTTCAAGCACTTTCACATTAGATATCACAGTTCCCAACTTGTAAAGGTGAAAAACACTGCATCTCACTAAGTGACATTGTTTAATGCGGTTTTACGACGGTTCATACCTTAACCTAACCTAACCTAACCCAACCCAACTTAACCTAACCTAACCTAACCTAACCTAAACTAACCTAACCCAACCTAACCTAACCTAACCTAACCTAACCCAACCTAACCCAACCCAACCCAACCTAACCTAACCTAAGCTAACCTAGAATATACTTTTACAGCGCAAACATAAAACGATCCACAAAGAAAGCGACGACACACACCAGCGCTGGTGTGTGTCGTCGCTTTCTTTGTGTATCGTTTTATGTTTGCGCTGTAAAAGTATATTCTATGGCTATGAACCAACTAGGCCCAAAAGAAGTTTTACTTAAGCTAACCTAACCTAACCTAACCAAACCTAACCTAACCTAACTTAACCTAACCTAACGTAACCTAACCTAACCTATTCTAACGTAACCTAACCTTACCTGACCTAACCTAACCTAACGTAACCTAACCTAACCTAACATAACCTAACGTAACCTAACCTAACCTAACCTAACGTAACCTAACCTAACCTAACCCAACCTAACCCAACCCAACCCAACCCAACAACACCCAACCCAACCTAACCTAACCTAACCTAACCTTACCTAACCTAACCAAATTATCCTTACCTAACCTAACCTAACCTAACGTAACCTAACCTAACCTAACCTAACGTAACCTAACCTAACGTAACCTAACCTAACCTAACCTAACCTAACCCAACCTAACCTAACCTAACCTAACCTAACCCAACTCAACCCAACCTAACCTAATCTAACCTAACCTAACCTAACCTAACCTAACCAAACCTAACCTAACCTAACCTAACCTAACCTAACGACGGTTGCAAGCGCTTTCACATTAAATATCGCAGTTCCCCACTTTTAATGGTGAAAAACACTGCATCTCAGTAATTGACGTTGTTTAATGCGGTTTTACGACGGTTCATATCTTAACCTAACCTAACATTCGCACTTGTATCTAAAAACGCTCTATTACACTGTTTTGTTCACAATTACGATATTTGCATAACCTCACAGTTTTCACCAACTTATTGCAGTACAGAACGCTGTATCTCGCTAAATGACACTGTTCTTTAAGGTTTCACGATGCTTGCATGCGATTTAACGAGAATATCACAATATAGGAGTTTCGCACTTGTAACGGTAGAACACGCAGTATTTGGCTTGTTCATGCCGTTTTGTGTGCTTTCACAACATTTCACCTATCGCAGTTTATTACTCGCTATAAAACAACACTATCTCGTTAGATGACGTCGTTTTTGGTAGTTTCACGACGCTACCTAGCTTAAACTAACCTAACCTAACCTAACCTTCGCACTTCTATCGTTAGAAAACGTTTTACTCGCCACTTTACAATGTTTTCTACAAGATTACGACGGTTTCATGCGCTTTCACATTAGATATTGTAGTTCCCGACTTGTAATGTTGAAAAACACTACATCTCACTAAGTGACATTGCTAAATGCGGTTTTACGACGGTTGATATGTCAACCTAACCTAACATTCGCACTTGTATCTAAAGACGCTCAATTACACTGTTTCGTTCACAATTACGATATTTGCTTGACCTCACAGTTTCTCACCAACTTATTACAGTACAGAACGTATCTCGCTAAATGACATCGTTCTTTAAGGTTTCACGATACTTGCATGCGCTTTACCGAGAATGTCACAACATAGCACTTTCGCACTTGTAACGGTACAACACGCAGTATTTGGCTTGTTCATGCCGTTTTGTGTGCTTTCACAACATTTTGCCTATCGCAGTTTCGTACTCGCAATAAAACAACACTATCTCGTTAGATGACGTCGTTTTTGGTGGTTTCACGACGCTACCTAGCTTAAACTAACATAACTCAACCTAACATAACCTTCGCACTTCTATCGTTAGAAAACGTTTTACTCGCTACTTTACATTGCTTTCTACAACATTACGACGGTTTCAAGCGCTTTCACATTAGATATCGCAGTTCCCAACTTGTAAAGGTGAAAAACACTGCATCTCACTAAGTGACATTGTTTATTGCGGTTTTACGACGGTTCATACCTTAACCTAACGTAACCTAACCTAACCTAACCCAACCTAACCTAACATAACCTAACCTAACCTAACCTAACCAAACCTAACCTAACGTAACCTAACCTAACCTAACCTAACCTAACCTAACGACGTTTGCAAGTGCTTTCACATTAGATATCGCAGTTCCCAACTTGTAATGGTGAAAAACACTGCATCTCACTAAGTGACATTGTTTAATGCGGTTTTACGACGGTTCATATCTTAACCTAACCTAACATTCGTACTTGTATTGAAAAACGCTCTATTACACTGTTTCGTTCACAATTACAATATTTGCATAACCTCACAGTTTTTCACCAACTTATTGCAGTACAGAACGCTGTATCTCGCTAAATGACATCGTTCTTTAAGGTTTCACGATGCTTGCATGCGCTTTAACGAGAATATCACAATATAGCAGTTTCGCACTTGTAACGGTAGAACACGCAGTATTTGGCTTGTTCATGCCGTTTTGTGTGCATTCACAACATTTTACCTATCGCAGTTTAATACTCGCAATAAAACAACACTATCTCGTTAGATGACGTCGTTTTTGGTAGTTTCACGACGCTACCTAGCTTAAACTAACCTAACCTAACCTAACCTTCGCACTTCTATCGTTAGAAAACGTTTTACTCGCAACTTTACAATGTTTTCTACAAGATTACGACGGTTTCATGCGCTTTCACATTAGATATCGTAGTTCCCGACTTGTAATGTTGAAAAACACTACATCTCACTAAGTGACATTGTTTATTGCGGTTTTACGACGGTTGATATGTCAACCTAACCTAACATTCGCACTTGTATCTAAAGACGCTCAATTACACTGTTTCGTTCACAATTACGATATTTGCTTGACCTCACAGTTTCTCACCAACTTATTACAGTACAGAACGCTGTATCTCGCTAAATGACATCGTTCTTTAAGGTTTCACGATACTTGCATGCGCTTTACCGAGAATGTCACAACATAGCAGTTTCGCACTTGTAACGGTACAACACGCAGTATTTGGCTTGTTCATGCCGTTTTGTGTGCTTTCACAACATTTCACCTATCGCAGTTTAATACTCGCTATAAAACAACACTATCTCGTTAGATGACGTCGTTTTTGGTAGTTTCACGACGCTACCTAGCTTAAACTAACCTAACCTAACCTAACCTTCGCACTTCTATCGTTAGAAAACGTTTTACTCGCCACTTTACAATGCTTTCTACAAGATTACGACGGTTTCATGCGCTTTCACGTTAGATATCGTAGTTCCCGACTTGTAATGTTGAAAAACACTACAACTCACTAAGTGACATTGTTTATTGCGGTTTTACGACGGTTCATACCTTAACCTAACGTAACCTAACCTAACCTAACCTAACCTAACCTAACCAAACCTAACCTAACCTAACCTAACGTAACCTAACCTAACCTAACCTAACCTAACCTAACGACGTTTGCAAGCGCTTTCACATTAGGTATCGCAGTTCCCGACTTGTAATGGTGAAAAACACTGCATCTCACTAAGTGACATTGATTAATGCGGTTTTACGACGGTTCATATCTCAACCTAACCTAACATTCGCACTTGTATTAAAAAACGCTCTATTACACTGTTTCGTTCACAATTACGATATTTGCATAACCTCACAGTTTTTCACCAACTTATTGCAGTACAGAACGCTGTATCTCGCTAAATGACATTGTTCTTTAAGGTTTCACGATGCTTGCATGCGCTTTAACGAGAATATCACAATATAGCAGTTTCGCACTTGTAACGGTAGAACACGCAGTATTTGGCTTGTTCATGCCGTTTTGTGTGCATTCACATTTTACCTATCGCAGTTTAATACTCGCAATAAAACAACACTATCTCGTTAGATGACGTCGTTTTTGGTAGTTTCAGGACGCTACCTAGCTTAAACTAACCTAACCTAACCTAACCTTCGCACTTCTATCGTTAGAAAACGTTTTACTCGCAACTTTACAATGTTTTCTACAAGATTACGACGGTTTCATGCGCTTTCACATTAGATATCGTAGTTCCCGACTTGTAAAGGTGAAAAACACTGCATCTCACTAAGTGACATTGTTTATTGCGGTTTTACGACGGTTCATACCTTAACCTAACGTAACCTAACCTAACCTAACCCAACCTAACCTAACATAACCTAACCTAACCTAACCTAACCTAACCAAACCTAACCTAACGTAACCTAACCTAACCTAACCTAACCTAACCTAACGACGTTTGCAAGTGCTTTCACATTAGATATCGCAGTTCCCAACTTGTAATGGTGAAAACCCTGCATCTCACTAAGTGACATTGTTTATTGCGGTTTTACGACGGTTCATATCTTAACCTAACCTAACATTCGCACTTGTATTAAAAAACGCTCTATTACACTGTTTCGTTCACAATTAGGATATTTGCATAACCTCACAGTTTTTCACCAACTTATTGCAGTACAGAACGCTGTATCTCGCTAAATGACATCGTTCTTTAAGGTTTCACGATGCTTGCATGCGCTTTAACGAGAATATCACAACATAGCAGTTTCGCACTTGTAACGGTACAACACGCAGTATTTGGCTTGTTCATGCCGTTTTGTGTGCTTTCACAACATTTCACCTATCGCAGTTTCGTACTCGCAATAAAACAACTCTATCTCGTTAGATGACGTTGTTTTTGGTAGTTTCACGACGCTACCTAGCTTAAACTAACATAACTCAACCTAACATGACCTTCGCACTTCTATCGTTAGAAAACGTTTTACTCGCTACTTTACATTGCTTTCTACAACATTACGACGGTTTCAAGCACTTTCACATTAGATATCACAGTTCCCAACTTGTAAAGGTGAAAAACACTGCATCTCACTAAGTGACATTGTTTAATGCGGTTTTACGACGGTTCATACCTTAACCTAACCTAACCTAACCTAACCTTACCTAACCTAACCTAACCTAACCCAACCCAACTTAACCTAACCTAACCTAACCTAAACTAACCTAACCCAACCTAACCTAACCTAACCTAACCCAACCTAACCCAACCCAACCCAACCTAACCTAACCTAAGCTAACCTAACCTAACCTAACCAAACCTAACCTAACCTAACTTAACCTAACCTAACGTAACCTAACCTAACCTATTCTAACGTAACCTAACCTTACCTGACCTAACCTAACCTAACGTAACCTAACCTAACCTAACATACCCTAACGTAACCTAACCTAACCTAACCTAACGTAACCTAACCTAACCTAACCCAACCTAACCCAACCCAACCCAACCCAACAACACCCAACCCAACCTAACCTAACCTAACCTAACCTTACCTAACCTAACCAAATTATCCTTACCTAACCTAACCTAACGTAACCTAACCTAACCTAACCTAACGTAACCTAACCTAACGTAACCTAACCTAACCTAACCTAACCCAACCTAACCTAACCTAACCTAACCTAACCCAACTCAACCCAACCTAACCTAATCTAACCTAACCTAACCTAACCTAACCTAACCAAACCTAACCTAACCTAACCTAACCTAACCTAACCTAACCTAACGACGGTTGCAAGCGCTTTCACATTAAATATCGCAGTTCCCCACTTTTAATGGTGAAAAACACTGCATCTCAGTAATTGACATTGTTTAATGCGGTTTTACGACGGTTCATATCTTAACCTAACCTAACATTCGCACTTGTATCTAAAAACGCTCTATTACACTGTTTTGTTCACAATTACGATATTTGCATAACCTCACAGTTTTTCACCAACTTATTGCAGTACAGAACGCTGTATCTCGCTAAATGACATTGTTCTTTAAGGTTTCACGATGCTTGCATGCGATTTAACGAGAATATCACAATATAGGAGTTTCGCACTTGTAACGGTAGAACACGCAGTATTTGGCTTGTTCATGCCGTTTTGTGTGCTTTCACAACATTTCACCTATCGCAGTTTATTACTCACTATAAAACAACACTATCTCGTTAGATGACGTCGTTTTTGGTAGTTTCACGACGCTACCTAGCTTAAACTAACCTAACCTAACCTAACCTTCGCACTTCTATCGTTAGAAAACGTTTTACTCGCCACTTTACAATGTTTTCTACAAGATTACGACGGTTTCATGCGCTTTCACATTAGATATTGTAGTTCCCGACTTGTAATGTTGAAAAACACTACATCTCACTAAGTGACATTGTTTAATGCGGTTTTACGACGGTTCATATCTTAACCTAACCTAACATTCGTACTTGTATTGAAAAACGCTCTATTACACTGTTTCGTTCACAATTACGATATTTGCATAACCTCACAGTTTTTCACCAACTTATTGCAGTACAGAACGCTGTATCTCGCTAAATGACATCGTTCTTTAAGGTTTCACGATGCTTGCATGCGCTTTAACGAGAATATCACAATATAGCAGTTTCGCACTTGTAACGGTAGAACACGCAGTATTTGGCTTGTTCATGCCGTTTTGTGTGCATTCACAACATTTTACCTATCGCAGTTTCATACTCGCAATAAAACAACACTATCTCGTTAGATGACGTCGTTTTTGGTAGTTTCACGACGCTACCTAGCTTAAACTAACCTAACCTAACCTAACCTTCGCACTTCTATCGTTAGAAAACGTTTTACTCGCAACTTTACAATGTTTTCTACAAGATTACGACGGTTTCATGCGCTTTCACATTAGATATCGTAGTTCCCGACTTGTAATGTTGAAAAACACTACATCTCACTAAGTGACATTGTTTATTGCGGTTTTACGACGGTTGATATGTCAACCTAACCTAACATTCGCACTTGTATCTAAAGACGCTCAATTACACTGTTTCGTTCACAATTACGATATTTGCTTGACCTCACAGTTTCTCACCAACTTATTACAGTACAGAACGCTGTATCTCGCTAAATGACATCGTTCTTTAGGTTTCACGATACTTGCATGCGCTTTACCGAGAATGTCACAACATAGCACTTTCGCACTTGTAACGGTACAACACGCAGTATTTGGCTTGTTCATGCCGTTTTGAGTGCTTTCACAACATTTTACCTGTCGCAGTTTCGTACTCGCATTAAAACAACACTATCTCGTTAGATGACGTCGTTTTTGGTGGTTTCACGACGCTACCTAGCTTAAACTAACATAACTCAACTAACCGGACCTTCGCACTTCTATCGTTAGAAAACGTTTTATTCGCTACTTTACAATGTTTTGTACAAGGTTACGACGGTTTCATGCGCTTTCACATTAGATATCGCAGTTCCCGACTTGTAATGGTGAAAAACACAGCATCTCACTGACATTTTTTAACGCGGTTTTAGCGCAGTTCATATCTTAACCTAACCTAACCTTACCTAAACCAACCTAACCTAACCTAACCTAACCAAACCTTACCTAACATACCCTAACCTAACCTAACCTAACCTAACCTAACCAAACCTAACCTAACCTAACCTAACGTAACCTAACCTAACCTAACCTAACCTAACCTAACGACGTTTGCAAGCGCTTTCACATTAGATATCGCAGTTCCCGACTTGTAATGGTGAAAAACACTGCATCTCACTAAGTGACATTGATTAATGCGGTTTTACGACGGTTCATATCTTAACCTAACCTAACATTCGCACTTGCATTAAAAAACGCTCTATTACACTGTTTCGTTCACAATTACGATATTTGCATAACCTCACAGTTTTTCACCAACTTATTGCAGTACAGAACGCTGTATCTCGCTAAATGACATTGTTCTTTAAGGTTTCACGATGCTTGCATGCGCTTTAACGAGAATATCACAATATAGCAGTTTCGCACTTGTAACGGTAGAACACGCAGTATTTGGCTTGTTCATGCCGTTTTGTGTGCATTCACAACATTTCACCTATCGCAGTTTCGTACTCGCAATAAAACAACTCTATCTCGTTAGATGACGTTGTTTTTGGTAGTTTCACGACGCTACCTAGCTTAAACTAACATAACTCAACCTAACATGACCTTCGCACTTCTATCGTTAGAAAACGTTTTACTCGCTACTTTACATTGCTTTCTACAACATTACGACGGTTTCAAGCACTTTCACATTAGATATCACAGTTCCCAAATTGTAAAGGTGAAAAACACTGCATCTCACTAAGTGACATCGTTTAATGCGGTTTTACGACGGTTCATACCTTAACCTAACCTAACCTAACCTAACCTTACCTAACCTAACCTAACCTAACCCAACCCAACTTAACCTAACCTAACCTAACCTAAACTAACCTAACCCAACCTAACCTAACCTAACCTAACCCAACCTAACCCAACCCAACCCAACCTAACCTAACCTAACCAAACCTAACCTAACCTAACTTAACCTAACCTAACGTAACCTAACCTAACCTATTCTAACGTAACCTAACCTTACCTGACCTAACCTAACCTAACGTAACCTAACCTAACCTAACATAACCTAACGTAACCTAACCTAACCTAACCTAACGTAACCTAACCTAACCTAACCCAACCTAACCCAACCCAACCCAACCCAACAACACCCAACCCAACCTAACCTAACCTAACCTAACCTTACCTAACCTAACCAAATTATCCTTACCTAACCTAACCTAACCTAACGTAACCTAACCTAACCTAACCTAACGTAACCTAACCTAACGTAACCTAACCTAACCTAACCTAACCCAACCTAACCTAACCTAACCCAACTCAACCCAACCTAACCTAATCTAACCTAACCTAACCTAACCTAACCTAACCAAACCTAACCTAACCTAACCTAACCTAACCTAACGTAACCTAACCTAACCTAACCTAACCTAACCTAACGACGTTTGCAAGCGCTTTCACATTAGATATCGCAGTTCCCGACTTGTAATGGTGAAAAACACTGCATCTCACTAAGTGACATTGATTAATGCGGTTTTACGACGGTTCATATCTTAACCTAACCTAACATTCGCACTTGCATTAAAAAACGCTCTATTACACTGTTTCGTTCACAATTACGATATTTGCATAACCTCACAGTTTTTCACCAACTTATTGCAGTACAGAACGCTGTATCTCGCTAAATGACATTGTTCTTTAAGGTTTCACGATGCTTGCATGCGCTTTAACGAGAATATCACAATATAGCAGTTTCGCACTTGTAACGGTAGAACACGCAGTATTTGGCTTGTTCATGCCGTTTTGTGTGCTTTCACAACATTTCACCTATCGCAGTTTATTACTCGCTATAAAACAACACTATCTCGTTAGATGACGTCGTTTTTGGTAGTTTCACGACGCTACCTAGCTTTAACTAACCTAACCTAACCTAACCTTCGCACTTCTATCGTTAGAAAACGTTTTACTCGCCACTTTACAATGTTTTCTACAAGATTACGACGGTTTCATGCGCTTTCACATTAGATATTGTAGTTCCCGACTTGTAATGTTGAAAAACACTACATCTCACTAAGTGACATTGCTAAATGCGGTTTTACGACGGTTGATATGTCAACCTAACCTAACATTCGCACTTGTATCTAAAGACGCTCAATTACACTGTTTCGTTCACAATTACGATATTTGCTTGACCTCACAGTTTCTCACCAACTTATTACAGTACAGAACGCTGTATCTCGCTAAATGACATCGTTCTTTAAGGTTTCACGATACTTGCATGCGCTTTACCGAGAATGTCACAACATAGCACTTTCGCACTTGTAACGGTACAACACGCAGTATTTGGCTTGTTCATGCCGTTTTGTGTGCTTTCACAACATTTTGCCTATCGCAGTTTCGTACTCGCAATAAAACAACACTATCTCGTTAGATGACGTCGTTTTTGGTGGTTTCACGACGCTACCTAGCTTAAACTAACATAACTCAACCTAACATAACCTTCGCACTTCTATCGTTAGAAAACGTTTTACTCGCTACTTTACATTGCTTTCTACAACATTACGACGGTTTCAAGCGCTTTCACATTAGATATCGCAGTTCCCAACTTGTAAAGGTGAAAAACACTGCATCTCACTAAGTGACATTGTTTATTGCGGTTTTACGACGGTTCATACCTTAACCTAACGTAACCTAACCTAACCTAACCCAACCTAACCTAACATAACCTAACCTAACCTAACCTAACCAAACGTAACCTAACCTAACCTAACCTAACCTAACCTAACCTAACGACGTTTGCAAGCGCTTTCACATTAGATATCGCAGTTCCCGACTTGTAATGGTGAAAAACACTGCATCTCACTAAGTGACATTGATTAATGCGGTTTTACGACGGTTCATATCTTAACCTAACCTAACATTCGCACTTGTATTAAAAAACGCTCTATTACACTGTTTCGTTCACAATAAGATATTTGCATAACCTCACAGTTTTTCACCAACTTATTGCAGTACAGAACGCTGTATCTCGCTAAATGACATTGTTCTTTAAGGTTTCACATGCTTGCATGCGCTTTAACGAGAATATCACAATATAGCAGTTTCGCACTTGTAACGGTAGAACACGCAGTATTTGGCTTGTTCATGCCGTTTTGTGTGCTTTCACAACATTTCACCTATCGCAGTTTAATACTCGCTATAAAACAACACTATCTCGTTAGATGACGTCGTTTTTGGTAGTTTCACGACGCTACCTAGCTTAAACTAACCTAACCTAACCTAACCTTCGCACTTCTATCGTTAGAAAACGTTTTACTCGCCACTTTACAATGCTTTCTACAAGATTACGACGGTTTCATGCGCTTTCACGTTAGATATCGTAGTTCCCGACTTGTAATGTTGAAAAACACTACATCTCACTAAGTGACATTGTTTATTGCGGTTTTACGACGGTTCATACCTTAACCTAACGTAACCTAACCTAACCAAACCTAACCTAACCAAACCTAACCTAACCTAACCTAACCTAACGTAACCTAACCTAACCTAACCTAACCTAACCTAACGACGTTTGCAAGCGCTTTCACATTAGATATCGCAGTTCCCGACTTGTAATGGTGAAAAACACTGCATCTCACTAAGTGACATTGATTAATGCGGTTTTACGACGGTTCATATCTTAACCTAACCTAACATTCGCACTTGTATTAAAAAACGCTCTATTACACTGTTTCGTTCACAATTACGATATTTGCATAACCTCACAGTTTTTCACCAACTTATTGCAGTACAGAACGCTGTATCTCGCTAAATGACATTGTTCTTTAAGGTTTCACGATGCTTGCATGCGATTTAACGAGAATATCACAATATAGGAGTTTCGCACTTGTAACGGTAGAACACGCAGTATTTGGCTTGTTCATGCCGTTTTGTGTGCTTTCACAACATTTCACCTATCGCAGTTTATTACTCACTATAAAACAACACTATCTCGTTAGATGACGTCGTTTTTGGTAGTTTCACGACGCTACCTAGCTTAAACTAACCTAACCTAACCTAACCTTCGCACTTCTATCGTTAGAAAACGTTTTACTCGCCACTTTACAATGTTTTCTACAAGATTACGACGGTTTCATGCGCTTTCACATTAGATATTGTAGTTCCCGACTTGTAATGTTGAAAAACACTACATCTCACTAAGTGACATTGTTTAATGCGGTTTTACGACGGTTCATATCTTAACCTAACCTAACATTCGTACTTGTATTGAAAAACGCTCTATTACACTGTTTCGTTCACAATTACGATATTTGCATAACCTCACAGTTTTTCACCAACTTATTGCAGTACAGAACGCTGTATCTCGCTAAATGACATCGTTCTTTAAGGTTTCACGATGCTTGCATGCGCTTTAACGAGAATATCACAATATAGCAGTTTCGCACTTGTAACGGTAGAACACGCAGTATTTGGCTTGTTCATGCCGTTTTGTGTGCATTCACAACATTTTACCTATCGCAGTTTAATACTCGCAATAAAACAACACTATCTCGTTAGATGACGTCGTTTTTGGTAGTTTCACGACGCTACCTAGCTTAAACTAACCTAACCTAACCTAACCTTCGCACTTCTATCGTTAGAAAACGTTTTACTCGCAACTTTACAATGTTTTCTACAAGATTACGACGGTTTCATGCGCTTTCACATTAGATATCGTAGTTCCCGACTTGTAATGTTGAAAAACACTACATCTCACTAAGTGACATTGTTTATTGCGGTTTTACGACGGTTGATATGTCAACCTAACCTAACATTCGCACTTGTATCTAAAGACGCTCAATTACACTGTTTCGTTCACAATTACGATATTTGCTTGACCTCACAGTTTCTCACCAACTTATTACAGTACAGAACGCTGTATCTCGCTAAATGACATCGTTCTTTAGGTTTCACGATACTTGCATGCGCTTTACCGAGAATGTCACAACATAGCACTTTCGCACTTGTAACGGTACAACACGCAGTATTTGGCTTGTTCATGCCGTTTTGAGTGCTTTCACAACATTTTACCTGTCGCAGTTTCGTACTCGCATTAAAACAACACTATCTCGTTAGATGACGTCGTTTTTGGTGGTTTCACGACGCTACCTAGCTTAAACTAACATAACTCAACTAACCGGACCTTCGCACTTCTATCGTTAGAAAACGTTTTATTCGCTACTTTACAATGTTTTGTACAAGGTTACGACGGTTTCATGCGCTTTCACATTAGATATCGCAGTTCCCGACTTGTAATGGTGAAAAACACAGCATCTCACTGACATTTTTTAACGCGGTTTTAGCGCAGTTCATATCTTAACCTAACCTAACCTTACCTAAACCAACCTAACCTAACCTAACCTAACCAAACCTTACCTAACATACCCTAACCTAACCTAACCTAACCTAACCTAACCAAACCTAACCTAACCTAACCTAACGTAACCTAACCTAACCTAACCTAACCTAACCTAACGACGTTTGCAAGCGCTTTCACATTAGATATCGCAGTTCCCGACTTGTAATGGTGAAAAACACTGCATCTCACTAAGTGACATTGATTAATGCGGTTTTACGACGGTTCATATCTTAACCTAACCTAACATTCGCACTTGCATTAAAAAACGCTCTATTACACTGTTTCGTTCACAATTACGATATTTGCATAACCTCACAGTTTTTCACCAACTTATTGCAGTACAGAACGCTGTATCTCGCTAAATGACATTGTTCTTTAAGGTTTCACGATGCTTGCATGCGCTTTAACGAGAATATCACAATATAGCAGTTTCGCACTTGTAACGGTAGAACACGCAGTATTTGGCTTGTTCATGCCGTTTTGTGTGCATTCACAACATTTCACCTATCGCAGTTTCGTACTCGCAATAAAACAACTCTATCTCGTTAGATGACGTTGTTTTTGGTAGTTTCACGACGCTACCTAGCTTAAACTAACATAACTCAACCTAACATGACCTTCGCACTTCTATCGTTAGAAAACGTTTTACTCGCTACTTTACATTGCTTTCTACAACATTACGACGGTTTCAAGCACTTTCACATTATATATCACAGTTCCCAACTTGTAAAGGTGAAAAACACTGCATCTCACTAAGTGACATCGTTTAATGCGGTTTTACGACGGTTCATACCTTAACCTAACCTAACCTAACCTAACCTTACCTAACCTAACCTAACCTAACCCAACCCAACTTAACCTAACCTAACCTAACCTAAACTAACCTAACCCAACCTAACCTAACCTAACCTAACCCAACCTAACCCAACCCAACCCAACCTAACCTAACCTAACCAAACCTAACCTAACCTAACTTAACCTAACCTAACGTAACCTAACCTAACCTATTCTAACGTAACCTAACCTTACCTGACCTAACCTAACCTAACGTAACCTAACCTAACCTAACATAACCTAACGTAACCTAACCTAACCTAACCTAACGTAACCTAACCTAACCTAACCCAACCTAACCCAACCCAACCCAACCCAACAACACCCAACCCAACCTAACCTAACCTAACCTAACCTTACCTAACCTAACCAAATTATCCTTACCTAACCTAACCTAACCTAACGTAACCTAACCTAACCTAACCTAACGTAACCTAACCTAACGTAACCTAACCTAACCTAACCTAACCCAACCTAACCTAACCTAACCCAACTCAACCCAACCTAACCTAATCTAACCTAACCTAACCTAACCTAACCTAACCAAACCTAACCTAACCTAACCTAACCTAACCTAACGTAACCTAACCTAACCTAACCTAACCTAACCTAACGACGTTTGCAAGCGCTTTCACATTAGATATTGCAGTTCCCGACTTGTAATGGTGAAAAACACTGCATCTCACTAAGTGACATTGATTAATGCGGTTTTACGACGGTTCATATCTTAACCTAACCTAACATTCGCACTTGCATTAAAAAACGCTCTATTACACTGTTTCGTTCACAATTACGATATTTGCATAACCTCACAGTTTTTCACCAACTTATTGCAGTACAGAACGCTGTATCTCGCTAAATGACATTGTTCTTTAAGGTTTCACGATGCTTGCATGCGCTTTAACGAGAATATCACAATATAGCAGTTTCGCACTTGTAACGGTAGAACACGCAGTATTTGGCTTGTTCATGCCGTTTTGTGTGCTTTCACAACATTTCACCTATCGCAGTTTATTACTCGCTATAAAACAACACTATCTCGTTAGATGACGTCGTTTTTGGTAGTTTCACGACGCTACCTAGCTTTAACTAACCTAACCTAACCTAACCTTCGCACTTCTATCGTTAGAAAACGTTTTACTCGCCACTTTACAATGTTTTCTACAAGATTACGACGGTTTCATGCGCTTTCACATTAGATATTGTAGTTCCCGACTTGTAATGTTGAAAAACACTACATCTCACTAAGTGACATTGCTAAATGCGGTTTTACGACGGTTGATATGTCAACCTAACCTAACATTCGCACTTGTATCTAAAGACGCTCAATTACACTGTTTCGTTCACAATTACGATATTTGCTTGACCTCACAGTTTCTCACCAACTTATTACAGTACAGAACGCTGTATCTCGCTAAATGACATCGTTCTTTAAGGTTTCACGATACTTGCATGCGCTTTACCGAGAATGTCACAACATAGCACTTTCGCACTTGTAACGGTACAACACGCAGTATTTGGCTTGTTCATGCCGTTTTGTGTGCTTTCACAACATTTTGCCTATCGCAGTTTCGTACTCGCAATAAAACAACACTATCTCGTTAGATGACGTCGTTTTTGGTGGTTTCACGACGCTACCTAGCTTAAACTAACATAACTCAACCTAACATAACCTTCGCACTTCTATCGTTAGAAAACGTTTTACTCGCTACTTTACATTGCTTTCTACAACATTACGACGGTTTCAAGCGCTTTCACATTAGATATCGCAGTTCCCAACTTGTAAAGGTGAAAAACACTGCATCTCACTAAGTGACATTGTTTATTGCGGTTTTACGACGGTTCATACCTTAACCTAACGTAACCTAACCTAACCTAACCCAACCTAACCTAACATAACCTAACCTAACCTAACCTAACCAAACGTAACCTAACCTAACCTAACCTAACCTAACCTAACCTAACCTAACGACGTTTGCAAGCGCTTTCACATTAGATATCGCAGTTCCCGACTTGTAATGGTGAAAAACACTGCATCTCACTAAGTGACATTGATTAATGCGGTTTTACGACGGTTCATATCTTAACCTAACCTAACATTCGCACTTGTATTAAAAAACGCTCTATTACACTGTTTCGTTCACAATAAGATATTTGCATAACCTCACAGTTTTTCACCAACTTATTGCAGTACAGAACGCTGTATCTCGCTAAATGACATTGTTCTTTAAGGTTTCACATGCTTGCATGCGCTTTAACGAGAATATCACAATATAGCAGTTTCGCACTTGTAACGGTAGAACACGCAGTATTTGGCTTGTTCATGCCGTTTTGTGTGCTTTCACAACATTTCACCTATCGCAGTTTAATACTCGCTATAAAACAACACTATCTCGTTAGATGACGTCGTTTTTGGTAGTTTCACGACGCTACCTAGCTTAAACTAACCTAACCTAACCTAACCTTCGCACTTCTATCGTTAGAAAACGTTTTACTCGCCACTTTACAATGCTTTCTACAAGATTACGACGGTTTCATGCGCTTTCACGTTAGATATCGTAGTTCCCGACTTGTAATGTTGAAAAACACTACATCTCACTAAGTGACATTGTTTATTGCGGTTTTACGACGGTTCATACCTTAACCTAACGTAACCTAACCTAACCAAACCTAACCTAACCAAACCTAACCTAACCTAACCTAACCTAACGTAACCTAACCTAACCTAACCTAACCTAACCTAACGACGTTTGCAAGCGCTTTCACATTAGATATCGCAGTTCCCGACTTGTAATGGTGAAAAACACTGCATCTCACTAAGTGACATTGATTAATGCGGTTTTACGACGGTTCATATCTTAACCTAACCTAACATTCGCACTTGTATTAAAAAACGCTCTATTACACTGTTTCGTTCACAATTACGATATTTGCATAACCTCACAGTTTTTCACCAACTTATTGCAGTACAGAACGCTGTATCTCGCTAAATGACATTGTTTTTTAAGGTTTCACGATGCTTGCATGCGCTTTAACGAGAATATCACAATATAGGAGTTTCGCACTTGTAACGGTAGAACACGCAGTATTTGGCTTGTTCATGCCGTTTTGTGTGCTTTCACAACATTTCACCTATCGCAGTTTAATACTCGCTATAAAACAACACTATCTCGTTAGATGACGTCGTTTTTGGTAGTTTCACGACGCTACCTAGCTTAAACTAACCTAACCTAACCTAACCTTCGCACTTCTATCGTTAGAAAACGTTTTACTCGCCACTTTACAATGTTTTCTACAAGATTACGACGGTTTCATACGCTTTCACATTAGATATTGTAGTTCCCGACTTGTAATGTTGAAAAACACTACATCTCACTAAGTGACATTGCTAAATGCGGTTTTACGACGGTTGATATGTCAACCTAACCTAACATTCGCACTTGTATCTAAAGACGCTCAATTACACTGTTTCGTTCACAATTACGATATTTGCTTGACCTCACAGTTTCTCACCAACTTATTACAGTACAGAACGCTGTATCTCGCTAAATGACATCGTTCTTTAAGGTTTCACGATACTTGCATGCGCTTTACCGAGAATGTCACAACATAGCACTTTCGCACTTGTAACGGTACAACACGCAGTATTTGGCTTGTTCATGCCGTTTTGTGTGCTTTCACAACATTTTGCCTATCGCAGTTTCGTACTCGCAATAAAACAACACTATCTCGTTAGATGACGTCGTTTTTGGCGGTTTCACGACGCTACCTAGCTTAAACTAACATAACTCAACCTAACATAACCTTCGCACTTCTATCGTTAGAAAACGTTTTACTCGCTACTTTACATTGCTTTCTACAACATTACGACGGTTTCAAGCGCTTTCACATTAGATATCGCAGTTCCCAACTTGTAAAGGTGAAAAACACTGCATCTCACTAAGTGACATTGTTTATTGCGGTTTTACGACGGTTCATACCTTAACCTAACGTAACCTAACCTAACCTAACCCAACCTAACCTAACATAACCTAACCTAACCTAACCAAACCTAACCTAACGTAACCTAACCTAACCTAACCTAACCTAACGACGTTTGCAAGTGCTTTCACATTAGATATCGCAGTTCCCAACTTGTAATGGTGAAAAACACTGCATCTCACTAAGTGACATTGTTTAATGCGGTTTTACGACGGTTCATATCTTAACCTAACCTAACATTCGTACTTGTATTGAAAAACGCTCTATTACACTGTTTCGTTCACAATTACGATATTTGCATAACCTCACAGTTTTTCACCAACTTATTGCAGTACAGAACGCTGTATCTCGCTAAATGACATCGTTCTTTAAGGTTTCACGATGCTTGCATGCGCTTTAACGAGAATATCACAATATAGCAGTTTCGCACTTGTAACGGTAGAACACGCAGTATTTGGCTTGTTCATGCCGTTTTGTGTGCATTCACAACATTTTACCTATCGCAGTTTAATACTCGCAATAAAACAACACTATCTCGTTAGATGACGTCGTTTTTGGTAGTTTCACGACGCTACCTAGCTTAAACTAACCTAACCTAACCTAACCTTCGCACTTCTATCGTTAGAAAACGTTTTACTCGCAACTTTACAATGTTTTCTACAAGATTACGACGGTTTCATGCGCTTTCACATTAGATATCGTAGTTCCCGACTTGTAATGTTGAAAAACACTACATCTCACTAAGTGACATTGTTTAATGCGGTTTTACGACGGTTGATATGTCAACCTAACCTAACATTCGCACTTGTATCTAAAGACGCCCAATTACACTGTTTCGTTCACAATTACGATATTTGCTTGACCTCACAGTTTCTCACCAACTTATTACAGTACAGAACGCTGTATCTCGCTAAATGACATCGTTCTTTAAGGTTTCACGATACTTGCAAGCGCTTTACCGAGAATGTCACAACATAGCAGTTTCGCACTTGTAACGGTACAACACGCAGTATGTTTGGCTTGTTCATGCCGTTTTGAGTGCTTTCACAACATTTTACCTGTCGCAGTTTCGTACACGCATTAAAACAACACTATCTCGTTAGATGACGTCGTTTTTGGTGGTTTCACGACGCTACCTAGCTTAAACTAACATAACTCAATCTAACCGGACCTTCGCACTTCTATCGTTAGAAAACGTTTTATTCGCTACTTTACAATGTTTTCTACAAGATTACGACGGTTTCATGCGCTTTCACATTAGATATCGCAGTTCCCGACTTGTAATGGTGAAAAACACAGCATCTCACTAAGTGACATTGTTTAACGCGGTTTTAGCGCGGTTCATATCTTAACCTAACCTAACCTTACCTAAACCAACCTAACCTAACCTAACCTAACCAAACCTTACCTAACATACCCTAACCTAACCTAACCTAACCTAACCTAACCAAACCTAACCTAACCTAACCTAACGTAACCTAACCTAACCTAACCTAACCTAACCTAACCTAACGACGTTTGCAAGCGCTTTCACATTAGATATCGCAGTTCCCGACTTGTAATGGTGAAAAACACTGCATCTCACTAAGTGACATTGATTAATGCTGTTTTACGACGGTTCATATCTTAACCTAACGTAACATTCGCACTTGTATTAAAAAACGCTCTATTACACTGTTTCGTTCACAATTAGGATATTTGCATAACCTCACAGTTTTTCACCAACTTATTGTAGTACAGAACGCTGTATCTCGCTAAATGACATTGTTCTTTAAGGTTTCACGATGCTTGCATGCGCTTTAACGAGAATATCACAATATAGCAGTTTCGCACTTGTAACGGTAGAACACGCAGTATTTGGCTTGTTCATGCCGTTTTGTGTGCTTTCACAACATTTCACCTATCGCAGTTTAATACTCGCTATAAAACAACACTATCTCGTTAGATGACGTCGTTTTTGGTAGTTTCACGACGCTACCTAGCTTAATTTAACCTAACCTAACCTAACCTTCGCACTTCTATCGTTAGAAAACGTTTTACTCGCCACTTTACAATGTTTTCTACAAGATTACGACGGTTTCATGCGCTTTCACATTAGATATCGTAGTTCCCGACTTGTAATGTTGAAAAACACTACATCTCACTAAGTGACATTGTTTAATGCGGTTTTACGACGGTTGATATGTCAACCTAACCTAACATTCGCACTTGTATCTAAAGACGCTCAATTACACTGTTTCGTTCACAATTACGATATTTGCTTGACCTCACAGTTTCTCACCAACTTATTACAGTACAGAACGCTGTATCTCGCTAAATGACATCGTTCTTTAAGGTTTCACGATACTTGCATGCGCTTTACCGAGAATGTCACAACATAGCAGTTTCGCACTTGTAACGGTACAACACGCAGTATTTGGCTTGTTCATGCCGTTTTGTGTGCTTTCACAACATTTTACCTATCGCAGTTTCGTACTCGCAATAAAACAACACTATCTCGTTAGATGACGTCGTTTTTGGTGGTTTCACGACGCTACCTAGCTTAAACTAACATAACTCAACCTAACATAACCTTCGCACTTCTATCGTTAGAAAACGTTTTATTCGCTACTTTACATTGCTTTCTACAACATTACGACGGTTTCAAGCGCTTTCACATTAGATATCGCAGTTCCCAACTTGTAAAGGTGAAAAACACTGCATCTCACAAAGTGACATTGTTTATTGCGGTTTTACGACGGTTCATACCTTAACCTAACGTAACCTAACCTAACCTAACCCAACCTAACCTAACATAACCTAACCTAACCTAACCTAACCAAACCTAACCTAACGTAACCTAACCTAACCTAACCTAACCTAACCTAACGACGTTTGCAAGTGCTTTCACATTAGATATCGCAGTTCCCAACTTGTAATGGTGAAAAACACTGCATCTCTCTAAGTGACATTGTTTAATGCGGTTTTACGACGGTTCATATCTTAACCTAACCTAACATTCGTACTTGTATTGAAAAACGCTCTATTACACTGTTTCGTTCACAATTACGATATTTGCATAACCTCACAGTTTTTCACCAACTTATTGCAGTACAGAACGCTGTATCTCGCTAAATGACATCGTTCTTTAAGGTTTCACGATGCTTGCATGCGCTTTAACGAGAATATCACAATATAGCAGTTTCGCACTTGTAACGGTAGAACACGCAGTATTTGGCTTGTTCATGCCGTTTTGTGTGCATTCACAACATTTTGCCTATCGCAATTTAATACTCGCAATAAAACAACACTATCTCATTAGATGACGTCGTTTTTGGTAGTTTCACGACGCTACCTAGCTTAAACTAACCTAACCTAACCTAACCTTCGCACTTCTATCGTTAGAAAACGTTTTACTCGCAACTTTACAATGTTTTCTACAAGATTACGACGGTTTCATGCGCTTTCACATTAGATATAGTAGTTCCCGACTTGTAATGTTGAAAAACACTACATCTCACTAAGTGACATTGTTTAATGCGGTTTTACGACGGTTGATGTGTCAACCTAACCTAACATTCGCACTTGTATCTAAAGACGCTCAATTACACTGTTTCGTTCACAATTACGATATTTGCTTGACCTCACAGTTTCTCACCAACTTATTACAGTACAGAACGCTGTATCTCGCTAAATGACATCGTTCTTTAAGGTTTCACGATACTTGCATGCGCTTTACCGAGAATGTCACAACATAGCAGTTTCGCACTTGTAACGGTACAACACGCAGTATTTGGCTTGTTCATGCCGTTTTGAGTGCTTTCACAACATTTTACCTGACGCAGTTTCGTACTCGCATTAAAACAACACTATCTCGTTAGATGACGTCGTTTTTGGTGGTTTCACGACGCTACCTAGCTTAAACTAACATAACTCAAACTAACCGGACCTTCGCACTTCTATCGTTAGAAAACGTTTTATTCGCTACTTTACAATGTTTTCTACAAGATTACGACGGTTTCATGCGCTTTCACAATAGATATCGCAGTTCCCGACTTGTAATGGTGAAAAACACAGCATCTCACTAAGTGACATTGTTTAACGCGGTTTTAGCGCGGTTCATATCTTAACCTAACCTAACCTTACCTAAACCAACCTAACCTAACCTAACCTAACCTAACCAAACCTTACCTAACATACCCTAACCTAACCTAACCTAACCTAACCTAACCAAACCTAACCTAACCTAACCTAACGTAACCTAACCTAACCTAACGACGTTTGCAAGCGCTTTCACAATAGATATCGCAGTTCCCGACTTGTAATGGTGAAAAACACTGTATCTCACTAAGTGACATTGATTAATGCGGTTTTACGACGGTTCATATCTTAACCTAACCTAACATTCGCACTTGTATTAAAAAACGCTCTATTACACTGTTTCGTTCACAATTAGGATATTTGCATAACCTCACAGTTTTTCACCAACTTATTGCAGTACAGAACGCTGTATCTCGCTAAATGACATTGTTCTTTAAGGTTTCACGATGCTTGCATGCGCTTTAACGAGAATATCACAACATAGCAGTTTCGCACTTGTAACGCTACAACACGCAGTATTTGGCTTGTTCATGCCGTTTTGTGTGCTTTCACATTTCACCTATCGCAGTTTCGTACTCGCAATAAAACAACTCTATCTCGTTAGATGACGTTGTTTTTGGTAGTTTCACGACGCTACCTAGCTTAAACTAACATAACTCAACCTAACATGACCTTCGCACTTCTATCGTTAGAAAACGTTTTACTCGCTACTTTACATTGCTTTCTACAACATTACGACGGTTTCAAGCACTTTCACATTAGATATCACAGTTCCCAACTTGTAAAGGTGAAAAACACTGCATCTCACTAAGTGACATTGTTTAATGCGGTTTTACGACGGTTCATACCTTAACCTAACCTAACCTAACCTAACCTTACCTAACCTAACCTAACCCAACCCAACTTAACCTAACCTAACCTAACCTAAACTAACCTAACCCAACCTAACCTAACCTAACCTAACCTAACCCAACCTAACCCAACCCAACCCAACCTAGCCTAACCTAAGCTAACCTAACCTAACCTAACCAAACCTAACCTAACCTAACTTAACCTAACCTAACGTAACCTAACCTAACCTATTCTAACGTAACCTAACCTTACCTGACCTAACCTAACCTAACGTAACCTAACCTAACCCAACATAACCTAACGTAACCTAACCTAACCTAACCTAACGTAACCTAACCTAACCTAACCCAACCTAACCCAACCCAACCCAACCCAACAACACCCAACCCAACCTAACCTAACCTAACCTAACCTTACCTAACCTAACCAAATTATCCTTACCTAACCTAACCTAACCTAACGTAACCTAACCTAACCTAACCTAACGTAACCTAACCTAACGTAACCTAACCTAACCTAACCTAACCTAACCCAACCTAACCTAACCTAACCTAACCCAACTCAACCCAACCTAACCTAATCTAACCTAACCTAATCTAACCTAACCTAACCTAACCTAACCAAACCTAACCTAACCTAACCTAACCTAACCTAACCTAACGACGGTTGCAAGCGCTTTCACATTAGATATCGCAGTTCCCGACTTGTAATGGTGAAAAACACTGCATCTCACTAAGTGACATTGATTAATGCGGTTTTACGACGGTTCATATCTTAACCTAACCTAACATTCGCACTTGTATTAAAAAACGCTCTATTACACTGTTTCGTTCACAATTAGGATATTTGCATAACCTCACAGTTTTTCACCAACTTATTGCAGTACAGAACGCTGTATCTCGCTAAATGACATTGTTCTTTAAGGTTTCACGATGCTTGCATGCGCTTTAACGAGAATATCACAATATAGCAGTTTCGCACTTGTAACGGTAGAACACGCAGTATTTGGCTTGTTCATGCCGTTTTGTGTGCTTTCACAACATTTCACCTATCGCAGTTTAATACTCGCTATAAAACAACACTATCTCGTTAGATGACGTCGTTTTTGGTAGTTTCACGACGCTACCTAGCTTAAACTAACCTAACCTAACCTAACCTTCGCACTTCTATCGTTAGAAAACGTTTTACTCGCCACTTTACAATGTTTTCTACAAGATTACGACGGTTTCATGCGCTTTCACATTAGATATCGCAGTTCCCGACTTGTAATGGTGAAAAACACTGCATCTCACTAAGTGACATTGATTAATGCGGTTTTACGACGGTTCATATCTTAACCTAACCTAACATTCGCACTTGTATTAAAAAACGCTCTATTACACTGTTTCGTTCACAATTAGGATATTTGCATAACCTCACAGTTTTTCACGAACTTATTGCAGTACAGAACGCTGTATCTCGCTAAATGACATTGTTCTTTAAGGTTTCACGATGCTTGCATGCGCTTTAACGAGAATATCACAATATAGCAGTTTCGCACTTGTAACGGTAGAACACGCAGTATTTGGCTTGTTCATGCCGTTTTGTGTGCTTTCACAACATTTCACCTATCGCAGTTTAATACTCGCTATAAAACAACACTATCTCGTTAGATGACGTCGTTTTTGGTAGTTTCACGACGCTACCTAGCTTAAACTAACCTAACCTAACCTAACCTTCGCACTTCTATCGTTAGAAAACGTTTTACTCGCCACTTTACAATGTTTTCTACAAGATTACGACGGTTTCATGCGCTTTCACATTAGATATCGTAGTTCCCGACTTGTAATGTTGAAAAACACTACATCTCCCTAAGTGACATTGTTTAATGCGGTTTTACGACGGTTCATATCTTAACCTAACCTAACATTCGCACTTGTATCTAAAAACGCTCTATTACACTGTTTTGTTCACAATTACGATATTTGCATAACCTCACAGTTTTTCACCAACTTATTGCAGTACAGAACGCTGTATCTCGCTAAATGACATTGTTCTTTAAGGTTTCACGATACTTGCATGCGCTTTACCGAGAATGTCACAACATAGCACTTTCGCACTTGTAACGATAGAACACGCAGTATTCTGCTTGTTCATGCCGTTTTGTGTGCTTTCACAACATTTCACCTATCGCAGTTTAATACTCGCTATAAAACAACACTATCTCGTTAGATGACGTCGTTTTTGGTAGATTCACGACGCTACCTAGCTTAAACTAACCTAACCTAACCTAACCTTCGCACTTCTATCGTTAGAAAACGTTTTACTCGCCACTTTACAATGTTTTCTACAAGATTACGACGGTTTCATGCGCTTTCACATTAGATATCGTAGTTCCCGACTTGTAAAGGTGAAAAACACTGCATCTCACTAAGTGACATTGTTTATTGCGGTTTTACGACGGTTCATACCTTAACCTAACGTAACCTAACCTAACCTAATCCAACCTAACCTAACATAACCTAACCTAACCTAACCTAACCTAACCAAACCTAACCTAACGTAACCTAACCTAACCTAACCTAACCTAACGACGTTTGCAAGTGCTTTCACATTAGATATCGCAGTTCCCAACTTGTAATGGTGAAAAACACTGCATCTCACTAAGTGACATTGTTTAATGCGGTTTTACGACGGTTCATATCTTAACCTAACCTAACATTCGCACTTGTATTAAAAAACGCTCTATTACACTGTTTCGTTCACAATTAGAATATTTGCATAACCTCACAGTTTTTCACCAACTTATTGCAGTACAAAACGCTGTATCTCGCTAAATGACATCGTTCTTTAAGGTTTCACGATGCTTGCATGCGCTTTAACGAGAATATCACAACATAGCAGTTTCGCACTTGTAACGCTACAACACGCAGTATTTGGCTTGTTCATGCCGTTTTGTGTGCTTTCACAACATTTCACCTATCGCAGTTTCGTACTCGCAATAAAACAACTCTATCTCGTTAGATGACGTTGTTTTGTTGTAGTTTCACGACGCTACCTAGCTTAAACTAACATAACTCAACCTAACATGACCTTCGCACTTCTATCGTTAGAAAACGTTTTACTCGCTACTTTACATTGCTTTCTACAACATTACGACGGTTTCAAGCACTTTCACATTAGATATCACAGTTCCCAACTTGTAAAGGTGAAAAACACTGCATCTCACTAAGTGACATTGTTTAATGCGGTTTTACGACGGTTCATACCTTAACCTAACTTAACCTAACCTAACCTAACCTTACCTAACCTAACCTAACCCAACCCAACTTAACCTAACCTAACCTAACCTAACCTAAACTAACCTAACCCAACCTAACCTAACCTAACCTAACCCAACCTAACCCAACCCAACCCAACCTAACCTAACCTAAGCTAACCTAACCTAACCTAACCAAACCTAACCTAACCTAACTTAACCTAACCTAACGTAACCTAACCTAACCTATTCTAACGTAACCTAACCTTACCTGACCTAACCTAACCTAACGTAACCTAACCTAACCCAACATAACCTAACGTAACCTAACCTAACCTAACCTAACCTAACGTAACCTAACCTAACCTAACCCAACCTAACCCAACCCAACCCAACCCAACAACACCCAACCCAACCTAACCTAACCTAACCTAACCTTACCTAACCTAACCAAATTATCCTTACCTAACCTAACCTAACCTAACCTAACCTAACCTAACGTAACCTAACCTAACGTAACCTAACCTAACCTAACCTAACCCAACCTAACCTAACCTAACCTAACCTAACCCAACTCAACCCAACCTAACCTAATCTAACCTAACCTAACCTAACCTAACCTAACCAAACCTAACCTAACCTAACCTAACCTAACCTAACCTAACCTAACCTAACGACGGTTGCAAGCGCTTTCACATTAAGTATCGCAGTTCCCCACTTTTAATGGTGAAAAACACTGCATCTCAGTAATTGACATTGTTTAATGCGGTTTTACGACGGTTCATATCTTAACCTAACCTAACATTCGCACTTGTATCTAAAAACGCTCTATTACACTGTTTTGTTCACAATTACGATATTTGCATAACCTCACAGTTTTTCACCAACTTATTGCAGTACAGAACGCTGTATCTCGCTAAATGACATTGTTCTTTAAGGTTTCACGATACTTGCATGCGCTTTACCGAGAATGTCACAACATAGCACTTTCGCACTTGTAACGGTACAACACGCAGTATTTGGCTTGTTCATGCCGTTTTGTGTGCTTTCACAACATTTGGCCTATCGCAGTTTCGTACTCGCAATAAAACAACACTATCTCGTTAGATGACGTCGTTTTTGGCGGTTTCACGACGCTACCTAGCTTAAACTAACATAACTCAACCTAACATAACCTTCGCACTTCTATCGTTAGAAAACGTTTTACTCGCTACTTTACATTGCTTTCTACAACATTACGACGGTTTCAAGCGCTTTCACATTAGATATCGCAGTTCCCAACTTGTAAAGGTGAAAAACACTGCATCTCACTAAGTGACATTGTTTATTGCGGTTTTACGACGGTTCATACCTTAACCTAACGTAACCTAACCTAACCTAACCCAACCTAACCTAACATAACCTAACCTAACCTAACGTAACCTAACCTAACCTAACCTAACCTAACCTAACGACGTTTGCAAGCGCTTTCACATTAGATATCGCAGTTCCCGACTTGTAATGGTGAAAAACACTGCATCTCACTAAGTGACATTGATTAATGCGGTTTTACGACGGTTCATATCTTAACCTAACCTAACATTCGCACTTGTATTAAAAAACGCTCTATTACACTGTTTCGTTCACAATTAGGATATTTGCATAACCTCACAGTTTTTCACCAACTTATTGCAGTACAGAACGCTGTATCTCGCTAAATGACATTGTTCTTTAAGGTTTCACGATGCTTGCATGCGCTTTAACGAGAATATCACAATATAGCAGTTTCGCACTTGTAACGGTAGAACACGCAGTATTTGGCTTGTTCATGCCGTTTTGTGTGCTTTCACAACATTTCACCTATCGCAGTTTAATACTCGCTATAAAACAACACTATCTCGTTAGATGACGTCGTTTTTGGTAGTTTCACGACGCTACCTAGCTTAAACTAACCTAACCTAACCTAACCTAACCTTCGCACTTCTATCGTTAGAAAACGTTTTACTCGCCACTTTACAATGTTTTCTACAAGATTACGACGGTTTCATGCGCTTTCACATTAGATATCGTAGTTCCCGACTTGTAATGTTGAAAAACACTACATCTCACTAAGTGACATTGTTTAATGCGGTTTTACGACGGTTGATATGTCAACCTAACCTAACATTCGCACTTGTATCTAAAGACGCTCAATTACACTGTTTCGTTCACAATTACGATATTTGCTTGACCTCACAGTTTCTCACCAACTTATTACAGTACAGAACGCTGTATCTCGCTAAATGACATCGTTCTTTAAGGTTTCACGATACTTGCATGCGCTTTACCGAGAATGTCACAACATAGCAGTTTCGCACTTGTAACGGTACAACACGCAGTATTTGGCTTGTTCATGCCGTTTTGTGTGCTTTCACAACATTTTACCTATCGCAGTTTCGTACTCGCAATAAAACAACACTATCTCGTTAGATGACGTCGTTTTTGGTGGTTTCACGACGCTACCTAGCTTAAACTAACATAACTCAACCTAACATAACCTTCGCACTTCTATCGTTAGAAAACGTTTTACTCGCTACTTTACATTGCTTTCTACAACATTACGACGGTTTCAAGCGCTTTCACATTAGATATCGCAGTTCCCAACTTGTAAAGGTGAAAAACACTGCATCTCACAAAGTGACATTGTTTATTGCGGTTTTACGACGGTTCATACCTTAACCTAACGTAACCTAACCTAACCTAACCCAACCTAACCTAACATAACCTAACCTAACCTAACCTAACCAAACCTAACCTAAAGTAACCTAACCTAACCTGACCTAACCTAACCTGACCTAACCTAACCTAACCTAACGACGTTTGCAAGTGCTTTCACATTAGATATCGCAGTTCCCAACTTGTAATGGTGAAAAACACTGCATCTCTCTAAGTGACATTGTTTAATGCGGTTTTACGACGGTTCATATCTTAACCTAACCTAACATTCGTACTTGTATTGAAAAACGCTCTATTACACTGTTTCGTTCACAATTACGATATTTGCATAACCTCACAGTTTTTCACCAACTTATTGCAGTACAGAACGCTGTATCTCGCTAAATGACATTGTTCATTAAGGTTTCACGATGCTTGCATGCGCTTTAACGAGAATATCACAATATAGCAGTTTCGCACTTGTAACGGTAGAACACGCAGTATTTGGCTTGTTCATGCCGTTTTGTGTGCATTCACAACATTTTACCTATCGCAGTTTAATACTCGCAATAAAACAACACTATCTCGTTAGATGACGTCGTTTTTGGTAGTTTCACGACGCTACCTAGCTTAAACTAACCTAACCTAACCTTCGCACTTCTATCGTTAGAAAACGTTTTACTCGCAACTTTACAATGTTTTCTACAAGATTACGACGGTTTCATGCGCTTTCACATTAGATATCGTAGTTCCCGACTTGTAAAGGTGAAAAACACTGCATCTCACTAAGTGACATTGTTTATTGCGGTTTTACGACGGTTCATACCTTAACCTAACGTAACCTAACCTAACCTAACCCAACCTAACCTAACATAACCTAACCTAACCTAACCTAACCTAACCTAACAAAACCTAACCTAACGTAACCTAACCTAACCTAACCTAACCTAACCTAACGACGTTTGCAAGTGCTTTCACATTAGATATCGCAGTTCCCAACTTGTAATGGTGAAAAACACTGCATCTCACTAAGTGACATTGTTTATTGCGGTTTTACGACGGTTCATATCTTAACCTAACCTAACATTCGCACTTGTATTAAAAAACGCTCTATTACACTGTTTCGTTCACAATTAGGATATTTGCATAACCTCACAGTTTTTCACCAACCTATTGCAGTACAGAACGCTGTATCTCGCTAAATGACATCGTTCTTTAAGGTTTCACGATGCTTGCATGCGCTTTAACGAGAATATCACAACATAGCAGTTTCGCACTTGTAACGGTACAACACGCAGTATTTGGCTTGTTCATGCCGTTTTGTGTGCTTTCACAACATTTCACCTATCGCAGTCTCGTACTCGCAATAAAACAACTCTATCTCGTTAGATGACGTTGTTTTTGGTAGTTTCACGACGCTACCTAGCTTAAACTAACATAACTCAACCTAACATGACCTTCGCACTTCTATCGTTAGAAAACGTTTTACTCGCTACTTTACATTGCTTTCTACAACATTACGACGGTTTCAAGCACTTTCACATTAGATATCACAGTTCCCAACTTGTAAAGGTGAAAAACACTGCATCTCACTAAGTGACATTGTTTAATGCGGTTTTACGACGGTTCATACCTTAACCTAACCTAACCTAACCTAACCTAACCTTACCTAACCTAACCTAACCTAACCCAACCCAACTTAACCTAACCTCACGTAACCTAACCTAAACTAACCTAACCCAACCTAACCTAACCTAACCTAACCTAACCCAACCTAACCCAACCCAACCCAACCTAACCTAACCTAAGCTAACCTGACCTAACCTAACCAAACCTAACTTAACCTAACCTAACGTAACCTAACCTAACCTATTCTAACGTAACCTAACCTTACCTGACCTAACCTAACCTAACGTAACCTAACCTAACCTAACATAACCTAACGTAACCTAACCTAACCTAACCTAACGTAACCTAACCTAACCCAACCTAACCCAACCCAAGCCAACCCAACAACACCCAACCCAACCTAACCTAACCTAACCTAACCTTACCTAACCTAACCAAATTATCCTTACCTAAACTAACCTAACCTAACGTAACCTAACCTAACCTAACCTAACGTAACCTAACCTAACGTAACCTAACCTAACCTAACCTAACCTAACCCAACCTAACCTAACCTAACCCAACTCAACCCAACCTAACCTAATCTAACCTAACCTAACCTAACCTAACCTAACCAAACCTAACCTAACCTAACCTAACCTAACCTAACCTAACCTAACCTAACCTAACGACGGTTGCAAGCGCTTTCACATTAAATATCGCAGTTCCCCACTTTTAATGGTGAAAAACACTGCATCTCAGTAATTGGCATTGTTTAATGCGGTTTTACGACGGTTCATATCTTAACCTAACCTAACATTCGCACTTGTATCTAAAAACGCTCTATTACACTGTTTTGTTCACAATTACGATATTTGCATAACCTCACAGTTTTTCACCAACTTATTGCAGTACAGAACGCTGTATCTCGCTAAATGACATTGTTCTTTAAGGTTTCACGATGCTTGCATGCGATTTAACGAGAATATCACAATATAGGAGTTTCGCACTTGTAACGGTAGAACACGCAGTATTTGGCTTGTTCATGCCGTTTTGTGTGCTTTCACAACATTTCACCTATCGCAGTTTAATACTCGCTATAAAACAACACTATCTCGTTAGATGACGTCGTTTTTGGTAGTTTCACGACGCTACCTAGCTTAAACTAACCTAACCTAACCTAACCTTCGCACTTCTATCGTTAGAAAACGTTTTACTTGCCACTTTACAATGTTTTCTACAAGATTACGACGGTTTCATGCGCTTTCACATTAGATATCGTAGTTCCCGACTTGTAATGTTGAAAAACACTACATCTCACTAAGTGACATTGCTAAATGCGGTTTTACGACGGTTGATATGTCAACCTAACCTAACATTCGCACTTGTATCTAAAGACGCTCAATTACACTGTTTCGTTCACAATTACGATATTTGCTTGACCTCACAGTTTCTCACCAACTTATTACAGTACAGAACGCTGTATCTCGCTAAATGACATCGTTCTTTAAGGTTTCACGATACTTGCATGCGCTTTACCGAGAATGTCACAACATAGCACTTTCGCACTTGTAACGGTACAACACGCAGTATTTGGCTTGTTCATGCCGTTTTGTGTGCTTTCACAACATTTTGCCTATCGCAGTTTCGTACTCGCAATAAAACAACACTATCTCGTTAGATGACGTCGTTTTTGGTGGTTTCACGACGCTACCTAGCTTAAACTAACATAACTCAACCTAACATGACCTTCGCACTTCTATCGTTACAAAACGTTTTACTCGCTACTTTACATTGCTTTCTACAACATTACGACGGTTTCAAGCGCTTTCACATTAGATATCGCAGTTCCCAACTTGTAAAGGTGAAAAACACTGCATCTCACTAAGTGACATTGTTTATTGCGGTTTTACGACGGTTCATACCTTAACCTAACGTAACCTAACCTAACCTAACCCAACCTAACCTAACATAACCTAACCTAACCTAACCTAACCAAACCTAACCTAACGTAACCTAACCTAACCTAACCTAACCTAACCTAACGACGTTTGCAAGTGCTTTCACATTAGATATCGGAGATCCCAACTTGTAATGGTGAAAAACACTGCATCTCACTAAGTGACATTGTTTAATGCGGTTTTACGACGGTTCATATCTTAACCTAACCTAACATTCGTACTTGTATTGAAAAACGCTCTATTACACTGTTTCGTTCACAATTACGATATTTGCATAACCTCACAGTTTTTCACCAACTTATTGCAGTACAGAACGCTGTATCTCGCTAAATGACATCGTTCTTTAAGGTTTCACGATGCTTGCATGCGCTTTAACGAGAATATCACAATATAGCAGTTTCGCACTTGTAACGGTAGAACACGCAGTATTTGGCTTGTTCATGCCGTTTTGCGTGCATTCACAACATTTTACCTATCGCAGTTTAATACTCGCAATAAAACAACACTATCTCGTTAGATGACGTCGTTTTTGGTAGTTTCACGACGCTACCTAGTTTAAACTAACCTAACCTAACCTAACCTTCGCACTTCTATCGTTAGAAAACGTTTTACTCGCAACTTTACAATGTTTTCTACAAGATTACGACGGTTTCATGCGCTTTCACATTAGATATCGTAGTTCCCGACTTGTAATGTTGAAAAACACTACATCTCACTAAGTGACATTGTTTAATGCGGTTTTACGACGGTTTATATGTCAACCTAACCTAACATTCGCACTTGTATCTAAAGACGCTCAATTACACTGTTTCGTTCACAATTACGATATTTGCTTGACCTCACAGTTTCTCACCAACTTATTACAGTACAGAACGCTGTATCTCGCTAAATGACATCGTTCTTTAAGGTTTCACGATACTTGCATGCGCTTTACCGAGAATGTCACAACATAGCAGTTTCGCACTTGTAACGGTACAACACGCAGTATTTGGCTTGTTCATGCGTTTTGAGTGCTTTCACAACATTTTACCTGTCGAAGTTTCGTACTCGCATTAAAACAACACTATCTCGTTAGATGACGTCGTTTTTGGTGGTTTCACGACGCTACCTAGCTTAAACTAACATAACTCAAACTAACCGGACCTTCGCACTTCTATCGTTAGAAAACGTTTTATTCGCTACTTTACAATGTTTTCTACAAGATTACGACGGTTTCATGCGCTTTCACATTAGATATCGCAGTTCCCGACTTGTAATGGTGAAAAACACAGCATCTCACTAAGTGACATTGTTTAACGCGGTTTTAGCGCGGTTCATATCTTAACGAAGTGAAAAAACAGCGCGTAACACAGGACACAGGACAGAGAAGAGACGGACGAGGCGCTGACTTACAACCAAAATTTATTTCGTACAGGGGTGTATATATAGCACACGAAACTTGAAAAAAGAGGGAGAGAAGTCGAGTGACATGAAAGAGTAATTTTTGTTATGATTGTATGCGTATAACAAATAAACTGTGATTGCGCAATCATTCGCTTGTCAAATACGCCAATTCCCTGGTGAGGAGCGTTATCGAAGGTGCACTGACACACATATCGCCTTTCTTGATTATGCAGAATGCCTCATAAATCTCACGTGTCCTTTTATCTCTGTAGCGTCGAAGTATCTTGCATTTGTCAAACAATGCACGGCATCCACAAATGGAGCTGTGCGCAGCTAAGTGGCTGCCAACAGAACCCCGCATTAGATTGCGGTGTTCCCTGAGGCGGTCATTTATACAGCGGCCAGAATGCCCGATGTAACAGCGGCCGCAAGAGAGGGGAATTTCATAAATGGCACAAAAACAACATTCAACAAACTTGATTGCGTGTTTTGGTTAAATAAATTTTGGTTGTAAGTCAGCGCCTCGTCCGTCTCTTCTCTGTCCTGTGTCCTGTGTTACGCGCTGTTTTTTCACTTCGTTGACCATGTACCAACCGGCCCAAATAAGCACTTTAGTATAGTTCATATCTTAACCTAACCTAACCTTACCTAAACCAACCTAACCTAACCTAACCTAACCAAACCTTACCTAACGTACCCTAACCTAACCTAACCTAACCTAACCTAACCTAACCAAACCTAACCTAACCTAACCTAACCTAACGTAACCTAACCTAACCTAACCTAACCTAACCTAACCTAACGTAACCTAACGACGTTTGCAAGCGCTTTCACATTAGATATCGCAGTTCCCGACTTGTAATGGTGAAAAACACTGCATCTCACTAGGTGACATTGATTAATGCGGTTTTACGACGGTTCATATCTTAACCTAACCTAACATTCGCACTTGTATTGAAAAACACTCTATTACACTGTTTCGTTCACAATTAGGATATTTGCATAACCTCACAGTTTTTCACCAACTTATTGCAGTACAGAACGCTGTATCTCGCTAAATGACATTGTTCTTTAAGGTTTCACAATGCTTGCATGCGCTTTAACGAGAATATCACAATATAGCAGTTTCGCACTTGTAACGGTAGAACACGCAGTATTTGGCTTGTTCATGCCGTTTTGTGTGCTTTCACAACATTTCACCTATCGCAGTTTAATACTCGCAATAAAACAACACTATCTCGTTAGATGACGTCGTTTTTGGTAGTTTCACGACGCTACCTAGCTTAAACTAACCTAACCTAACCTAACCTTCGCACTTCTATCGTTAGAAAACGTTTTACTCGCAATTTTACAATGTTTTCTACACGATTACGACGGTTTCATGCGCTTTCACATTAGATATCGTAGTTCCCGACTTGTAATGTTGAAAAACACTACATCTCACTAAGTGACATTGTTTAATGCGGTTTTACGACGGTTGATATCTCAACCTAACCTAACATTCGCACTTGTATCTAAATACGCCCAATTACACTGTTTCGTTCACAATTACGATATTTGCTTGACCTCACAGTTTCTCACCAACTTATTACAGTACATAACGCTGTATCTCGCTAGATGACATCATTCTTTAAGGTTTCACGATACTTGCATGCGCTTTAGCGAGAATATCACAATAAAGCAGTTTCGCACTTGTAACGGCACAAGACGCAGTATCTGGCTAGTTCATGCCATTTTGCGTGCTTTCCCAATATTTCACCTATCGCAGTTTCGTACTCGCAATAAAACAACACTATCTCGTTAGATGACATTGTTTTTGGTGGTTTCACGACGCTACCTAGCTCAAACTAACCGAACCTTCGCACTTCTATCGTTAGAAAACGTTTTATTCGCTACTTTACAATGTTTTCTACAAGATTACGACGGTTTCATGCGGTTTCGCATTAGATATCGCATTTCCCGACTTGTAATGGTGGAAAACACAGCATCTCACTGAGTTACATTGTTCAATGCGGTTTTAGCGCGGTTCATATCTTAACCTAACCTAACCTTACCTAACCCAACCTAACCTAACCTGACCTAACCAAACCTTACCTAACATACCCTAACCTAACCTAACCTAACCTAACCAAACCTAACCTAACCTAACCTAACCTAACCTAACCTAACCTAAGCTAAAATAACCTAACGACGTTTGCAAGCGCTTTCACATTAGATATCGCAGTTCCCGACTTGTAATGGTGAAAACACTGCATCTCACTAAGTGACATTGTTTAATGCGGTTTTACGACGGTTCATACCTTAACCTAACCTAACCTAACCTAACCTAACCTTACCTAACCTAACCTAACCTAACCCAACCCAACTTAACCTAAGGTAACCTAACCTATCCTAAACTAACCTAATCCAACCTAACCTAACCTAACCTAACCTAACCCAACCTAACCCAACCTAACCCAACCCATCCCAACCTAACATAACCTAAGCTAACCTAACCTAACCTAACCAAACCTAACCTAACCTAACTTAACCTAACCTGACGTAACCTAACCTAACCAATTCTAACGTAACCTAACCTTACCTGACCTAACCTAACCTAACGTAACCTAACATAACCTAACGTAACCTAACCTAACCTAACCTAACGTAACCTAACCTAGCCTAACCTAACCTAACCTTACCTAACCTAACCAAATTATCCTTACCTAACCTAACCTAACCTAACGTAACCTAACCTAACCTAACCTAACGTAACCTAACCTAACGTAACCTAACCTAACCTAACCTAACCTAACCCAACCTAACCTAACCTAACCTAACCTAACCTAACCCAACTCAACCCAACCTAACCTAATCTAACCTAACCTAACCTAACCTAACCTAACCAAACCTAACCTAACCTAACCTAACCTAACCTAACCTAACGACGGTTGCAAGCGCTTTCACATTAAATATCGCAGTTCCCCACTTTTAATGGTGAAAAACACTGCATCTCAGTAATTGACATTGTTTAATGCGGTTTTACGACGGTTCATATCTTAACCTAACCTAACATTCGCACTTGTATCTAAAAACGCTCTATTACACTGTTTTGTTCACAATTACGATATTTGCATAACCTCACAGTTTTTCACCAACTTATTGCAGTACAGAACGCTGTATCTCGCTAAATGACATTGTTCTTTAAGGTTTCACGATGCTTGCATGCGATTTAACGAGAATGTCACAACATAGCACTTTCGCACTTGTAACGGTACAACACGCAGTATTTGGCTTGTTCATGCCGTTTTGTGTGCTTTCACAACATTTTACCTATCGCAGTTTCGTACTCGCAATAAAACAACACTATCTCGTTAGACGACGTCGTTTTTGGTGGTTTCACGACGCTACCTAGCTTAAACTAACATAACTCAACCTAACATAACCTTCGCACTTCTATCATTAGAAAACGTTTTACTCGCTACTTTACATTGCTTTCTACAACATTACGACGGTTTCAAGCGCTTTCACATTAGATATCGCAGTTCCCAACTTGTAAAGGTGAAAAACACTGCATCTCACTAAGTGACATTGTTTATTGCGGTTTTACGACGGTTCATACCTTAACCTAACGTAACCTAACCTAACCTAACCCAACCTAACCTAACATAACCTAACCTAACCTAACCTAACCTAACCAAACCTAACGTAACCTAACCTAACCTAACCTAACCTAACCTAACGACGTTTGCAAGATCTTTCACATTAGATATCGCAGTTCCCAACTTGTAATGGTCAAAAACACTGCATCTCACTAAGTGACATTGTTTAATGCGGTTTTACGACGGTTCATATCTTAACCTAACCTAACATTCGCACTTCTATTAAAAAACGCTCTATTACACTGTTTCGTTCACAATTAGGATATCTGCATAACCTCACAGTTTTTCACCAACTTATTGCAGTACAGAACGCTGTATCTCGCTAAATGACATCGTTCTTTAAGGTTTCACGATGCTTGCATGCGCTTTAACGAGAATATCACAACATAGCAGTTTCGCACTTGTAACGGTACAACACGCAGTATTTGGCTTGTTCATGCCGTTTTGTGTGCTTTCACAACATTTCACCTATCGCAGTTTCGTACTCGCAATAAAACAACTCTATCTCGTTAGATGACGTTGTTTTTGGTAGTTTCACGACGCTACCTAGCTTAAACTAACATAACTCAACCTAACATGACCTTCGCACTTCTATCGTTAGAAAACGTTTTACTCGCTACTTTACATTGCTTTCTACAACATTACGACGGTTTCAAGCACTTTCACATTAGATATCACAGTTCCCAACTTGTAAAGGTGAAAAACACTGCATCTCACTAAGTGACATTGTTTAATGCGGTTTTACGACGGTTCATACCTTAACCTAACCTAACCTAACCTAACCTTACCTAACCTAACCTAACCTAACCCAACCCAACTTAACCTAACCTAACCTAACCTAAACTAACCTAACCCAACCTAACCTAACCTAACCTAACCCAACCTAACCCAACCCAACCCAACCTAACCTAACCTAAGCTAACCTAACCTAACCTAACCAAACCTAACCTAACCTAACTTAACCTAACCTAACGTAACCTAACCTAACCTATTCTAACGTAACCTAACCTTACCTGACCTAACCTAACCTAACGTAACCTAACCTAACCTAACATAACCTAACGTAACCTAACCTAACCTAACCTAACGTAACCTAACCTAACCTAACCCAACCTAACCCAACCCAACCCAACCCAACAACACCCAACCCAACCTAACCTAACCTAACCTTACCTAACCTAACCAAATTATCCTTACCTAACCTAACCTAACCTAACCTAACGTAACCTAACCTAACCTAACGTAACCTAACCTAACGTAACCTAACCTAACCTAACCTAACGACGGTTGCAAGCGCTTTCACATTAAATATCGCACTTCCCCACTTTTAATGGTGAAAAACACTGCATCTCAGTAATTGACATTGTTTAATGCGGTTTTACGACGGTTCATATCTTAACCTAACCTAACATTCGCACTTGTATCAAAAAACGCTCTATTACACTGTTTTGTTCACAATTACGATATTTGCATAACCTCACAGTTTTTCACCAACTTATTGCAGTACAGAACGCTGTATCTCGCTAAATGACATTGTTCTTTAAGGTTTCACGATGCTTGCATGCGATTTAACGAGAATATCACAATATAGGAGTTTCGCACTTGTAACGGTAGAACACGCAGTATTTGGCTTGTTCATGCCGTTTTGTGTGCTTTCACAACATTTCACCTATCGCAGTTTATCACTCGCTATAAAACAACACTATCTCGTTAGATGACGTCGTTTTTGGTAGTTTCACGACGCTACCTAGCTTAAACTAACCTAACCTAACCTAACCTTCGCACTTCTATCGTTAGAAAACGTTTTACTCGCCACTTTACAATGTTTTCTACAAGATTACGACGGTTTCATGCGCTTTCACATTAGATATTGTAGTTCCCGACTTGTAATGTTGAAAAACACTACATCTCACTAAGTGACATTGCTAAATGCGGTTTTACGACGGTTGATATGTCAACCTAACCTAACATTCGCACTTGTATCTAAAGACGCTCAATTACACTGTTTCGTTCACAATTACGATATTTGCTTGACCTCACAGTTTCTCACCAACTTATTACAGTACAGAACGCTGTATCTCGCTAAATGACATCGTTCTTTAAGGTTTCACGATACTTGCATGCGCTTTACCGAGAATGTCACAACATAGCACTTTCGCACTTGTAACGGTACAACACGCAGTATTTGGCTTGTTCATGCCGTTTTGTGTGCTTTCACAACATTTTGCCTATCGCAGTTTCGTACTCGCAATAAAACAACACTATCTCGTTAGATGACGTCGTTTTTGGTGGTTTCACGACGCTACCTAGCTTAAACTAACATAACTCAACCTAACATAACCTTCGCACTTCTATCGTTACAAAACGTTTTACTCGCTACTTTACATTGCTTTCTACAACATTACGACGGTTTCAAGCGCTTTCACATTAGATATCGCAGTTCCCAACTTGTAAATGTGAAAAACACTGCATCTCACTAAGTGACATTGTTTATTGCGGTTTTACGACGGTTCATACCTTAACCTAACGTAACCTAACCTAACCTAACCCAACCTAACCTAACATAACCTAACCTAACCTAACCTAACCAAACCTAACCTAACGTAACCTAACCTAACCTAACCTAACCTAACCTAACCTAACGACGTTTGCAAGTGCTTTCACATTAGATATCGGAGATCCCAACTTGTAATGGTGAAAAACACTGCATCTCACTAAGTGACATTGTTTAATGCGGTTTTACGACGGTTCATATCTTAACCTAACCTAACATTCGTACTTGTATTGAAAAACGCTCTATTACACTGTTTCGTTCACAATTACGATATTTGCATAACCTCACAGTTTTTCACCAACTTATTGCAGTACAGAACGCTGTATCTCGCTAAATGACATTGTTCTTTAAGGTTTCACAATGCTTGCATGCGCTTTAACGAGAATATCACAATATAGCAGTTTCGCACTTGTAACGGTAGAACACGCAGTATTTGGCTTGTTCATGCCGTTTTGTGTGCTTTCACAACATTTCACCTATCGCAGTTTAATACTCGCAATAAAACAACACTATCTCGTTAGATGACGTCGTTTTTGGTAGTTTCACGACGCTACCTAGCTTAAACTAACCTAACCTAACCTAACCTTCGCACTTCTATCGTTAGAAAACGTTTTACTCGCAATTTTACAATGTTTTCTACACGATTACGACGGTTTCATGCGCTTTCACATTAGATATCGTAGTTCCCGACTTGTAATGTTGAAAAACACTACATCTCACTAAGTGACATTGTTTAATGCGGTTTTACGACGGTTGATATCTCAACCTAACCTAACATTCGCACTTGTATCTAAATACGCCCAATTACACTGTTTCGTTCACAATTACGATATTTGCTTGACCTCACAGTTTCTCACCAACTTATTACAGTACATAACGCTGTATCTCGCTAGATGACATCATTCTTTAAGGTTTCACGATACTTGCATGCGCTTTAGCGAGAATATCACAATAAAGCAGTTTCGCACTTGTAACGGCACAAGACGCAGTATCTGGCTAGTTCATGCCATTTTGCGTGCTTTCCCAATATTTCACCTATCGCAGTTTCGTACTCGCAATAAAACAACACTATCTCGTTAGATGACATTGTTTTTGGTGGTTTCACGACGCTACCTAGCTCAAACTAACCGAACCTTCGCACTTCTATCGTTAGAAAACGTTTTATTCGCTACTTTACAATGTTTTCTACAAGATTACGACGGTTTCATGCGGTTTCGCATTAGATATCGCATTTCCCGACTTGTAATGGTGGAAAACACAGCATCTCACTGAGTTACATTGTTCAATGCGGTTTTAGCGCGGTTCATATCTTAACCTAACCTAACCTTACCTAACCCAACCTAACCTAACCTGACCTAACCAAACCTTACCTAACATACCCTAACCTAACCTAACCTAACCTAACCAAACCTAACCTAACCTAACCTAACCTAACCTAACCTAACCTAAGCTAAAATAACCTAACGACGTTTGCAAGCGCTTTCACATTAGATATCGCAGTTCCCGACTTGTAATGGTGAAAACACTGCATCTCACTAAGTGACATTGTTTAATGCGGTTTTACGACGGTTCATACCTTAACCTAACCTAACCTAACCTAACCTAACCTTACCTAACCTAACCTAACCTAACCCAACCCAACTTAACCTAAGGTAACCTAACCTATCCTAAACTAACCTAATCCAACCTAACCTAACCTAACCTAACCTAACCCAACCTAACCCAACCTAACCCAACCCATCCCAACCTAACATAACCTAAGCTAACCTAACCTAACCTAACCAAACCTAACCTAACCTAACTTAACCTAACCTGACGTAACCTAACCTAACCAATTCTAACGTAACCTAACCTTACCTGACCTAACCTAACCTAACGTAACCTAACATAACCTAACGTAACCTAACCTAACCTAACCTAACGTAACCTAACCTAGCCTAACCTAACCTAACCTTACCTAACCTAACCAAATTATCCTTACCTAACCTAACCTAACCTAACGTAACCTAACCTAACCTAACCTAACGTAACCTAACCTAACGTAACCTAACCTAACCTAACCTAACCTAACCCAACCTAACCTAACCTAACCTAACCTAACCTAACCCAACTCAACCCAACCTAACCTAATCTAACCTAACCTAACCTAACCTAACCTAACCAAACCTAACCTAACCTAACCTAACCTAACCTAACCTAACGACGGTTGCAAGCGCTTTCACATTAAATATCGCAGTTCCCCACTTTTAATGGTGAAAAACACTGCATCTCAGTAATTGACATTGTTTAATGCGGTTTTACGACGGTTCATATCTTAACCTAACCTAACATTCGCACTTGTATCTAAAAACGCTCTATTACACTGTTTTGTTCACAATTACGATATTTGCATAACCTCACAGTTTTTCACCAACTTATTGCAGTACAGAACGCTGTATCTCGCTAAATGACATTGTTCTTTAAGGTTTCACGATGCTTGCATGCGATTTAACGAGAATGTCACAACATAGCACTTTCGCACTTGTAACGGTACAACACGCAGTATTTGGCTTGTTCATGCCGTTTTGTGTGCTTTCACAACATTTTACCTATCGCAGTTTCGTACTCGCAATAAAACAACACTATCTCGTTAGACGACGTCGTTTTTGGTGGTTTCACGACGCTACCTAGCTTAAACTAACATAACTCAACCTAACATAACCTTCGCACTTCTATCATTAGAAAACGTTTTACTCGCTACTTTACATTGCTTTCTACAACATTACGACGGTTTCAAGCGCTTTCACATTAGATATCGCAGTTCCCAACTTGTAAAGGTGAAAAACACTGCATCTCACTAAGTGACATTGTTTATTGCGGTTTTACGACGGTTCATACCTTAACCTAACGTAACCTAACCTAACCTAACCCAACCTAACCTAACATAACCTAACCTAACCTAACCTAACCTAACCAAACCTAACGTAACCTAACCTAACCTAACCTAACCTAACCTAACGACGTTTGCAAGATCTTTCACATTAGATATCGCAGTTCCCAACTTGTAATGGTCAAAAACACTGCATCTCACTAAGTGACATTGTTTAATGCGGTTTTACGACGGTTCATATCTTAACCTAACCTAACATTCGCACTTCTATTAAAAAACGCTCTATTACACTGTTTCGTTCACAATTAGGATATCTGCATAACCTCACAGTTTTTCACCAACTTATTGCAGTACAGAACGCTGTATCTCGCTAAATGACATCGTTCTTTAAGGTTTCACGATGCTTGCATGCGCTTTAACGAGAATATCACAACATAGCAGTTTCGCACTTGTAACGGTACAACACGCAGTATTTGGCTTGTTCATGCCGTTTTGTGTGCTTTCACAACATTTCACCTATCGCAGTTTCGTACTCGCAATAAAACAACTCTATCTCGTTAGATGACGTTGTTTTTGGTAGTTTCACGACGCTACCTAGCTTAAACTAACATAACTCAACCTAACATGACCTTCGCACTTCTATCGTTAGAAAACGTTTTACTCGCTACTTTACATTGCTTTCTACAACATTACGACGGTTTCAAGCACTTTCACATTAGATATCACAGTTCCCAACTTGTAAAGGTGAAAAACACTGCATCTCACTAAGTGACATTGTTTAATGCGGTTTTACGACGGTTCATACCTTAACCTAACCTAACCTAACCTAACCTTACCTAACCTAACCTAACCTAACCCAACCCAACTTAACCTAACCTAACCTAACCTAAACTAACCTAACCCAACCTAACCTAACCTAACCTAACCCAACCTAACCCAACCCAACCCAACCTAACCTAACCTAAGCTAACCTAACCTAACCTAACCAAACCTAACCTAACCTAACTTAACCTAACCTAACGTAACCTAACCTAACCTATTCTAACGTAACCTAACCTTACCTGACCTAACCTAACCTAACGTAACCTAACCTAACCTAACATAACCTAACGTAACCTAACCTAACCTAACCTAACGTAACCTAACCTAACCTAACCCAACCTAACCCAACCCAACCCAACCCAACAACACCCAACCCAACCTAACCTAACCTAACCTTACCTAACCTAACCAAATTATCCTTACCTAACCTAACCTAACCTAACCTAACGTAACCTAACCTAACCTAACGTAACCTAACCTAACGTAACCTAACCTAACCTAACCTAACGACGGTTGCAAGCGCTTTCACATTAAATATCGCACTTCCCCACTTTTAATGGTGAAAAACACTGCATCTCAGTAATTGACATTGTTTAATGCGGTTTTACGACGGTTCATATCTTAACCTAACCTAACATTCGCACTTGTATCAAAAAACGCTCTATTACACTGTTTTGTTCACAATTACGATATTTGCATAACCTCACAGTTTTTCACCAACTTATTGCAGTACAGAACGCTGTATCTCGCTAAATGACATTGTTCTTTAAGGTTTCACGATGCTTGCATGCGATTTAACGAGAATATCACAATATAGGAGTTTCGCACTTGTAACGGTAGAACACGCAGTATTTGGCTTGTTCATGCCGTTTTGTGTGCTTTCACAACATTTCACCTATCGCAGTTTATCACTCGCTATAAAACAACACTATCTCGTTAGATGACGTCGTTTTTGGTAGTTTCACGACGCTACCTAGCTTAAACTAACCTAACCTAACCTAACCTTCGCACTTCTATCGTTAGAAAACGTTTTACTCGCCACTTTACAATGTTTTCTACAAGATTACGACGGTTTCATGCGCTTTCACATTAGATATTGTAGTTCCCGACTTGTAATGTTGAAAAACACTACATCTCACTAAGTGACATTGCTAAATGCGGTTTTACGACGGTTGATATGTCAACCTAACCTAACATTCGCACTTGTATCTAAAGACGCTCAATTACACTGTTTCGTTCACAATTACGATATTTGCTTGACCTCACAGTTTCTCACCAACTTATTACAGTACAGAACGCTGTATCTCGCTAAATGACATCGTTCTTTAAGGTTTCACGATACTTGCATGCGCTTTACCGAGAATGTCACAACATAGCACTTTCGCACTTGTAACGGTACAACACGCAGTATTTGGCTTGTTCATGCCGTTTTGTGTGCTTTCACAACATTTTGCCTATCGCAGTTTCGTACTCGCAATAAAACAACACTATCTCGTTAGATGACGTCGTTTTTGGTGGTTTCACGACGCTACCTAGCTTAAACTAACATAACTCAACCTAACATAACCTTCGCACTTCTATCGTTACAAAACGTTTTACTCGCTACTTTACATTGCTTTCTACAACATTACGACGGTTTCAAGCGCTTTCACATTAGATATCGCAGTTCCCAACTTGTAAATGTGAAAAACACTGCATCTCACTAAGTGACATTGTTTATTGCGGTTTTACGACGGTTCATACCTTAACCTAACGTAACCTAACCTAACCTAACCCAACCTAACCTAACATAACCTAACCTAACCTAACCTAACCAAACCTAACCTAACGTAACCTAACCTAACCTAACCTAACCTAACCTAACCTAACGACGTTTGCAAGTGCTTTCACATTAGATATCGGAGATCCCAACTTGTAATGGTGAAAAACACTGCATCTCACTAAGTGACATTGTTTAATGCGGTTTTACGACGGTTCATATCTTAACCTAACCTAACATTCGTACTTGTATTGAAAAACGCTCTATTACACTGTTTCGTTCACAATTACGATATTTGCATAACCTCACAGTTTTTCACCAACTTATTGCAGTACAGAACGCTGTATCTCGCTAAATGACATCGTTCTTTAAGGTTTCACGATGCTTGCATGCGCTTTAACGAGAATATCACAATATAGCAGTTTCGCACTTGTAACGGTAGAACACGCAGTATTTGGCTTGTTCATGCCGTTTTGTGTGCATTCACAACATTTTACCTATCGCAGTTTAATACTCGCAATAAAACAACACTATCTCGTTAGATGACGTCGTTTTTGGTAGTTTCACGACGCTACCTAGCTTAAACTAACCTAACCTAACCTAACCTTCGCACTTCTATCGTTAGAAAACGTTTTACTCGCAACTTTACAATGTTTTCTACAAGATTACGACGGTTTCATGCGCTTTCACATTAGATATCGTAGTTCCCGACTTGTAATGTTGAAAAACACTACATCTCACTAAGTGACATTGTTTAATGCGGTTTTACGACGGTTGATATCTCAACCTAACCTAACATTCGCACTTGTATCTAAAGACGCTCAATTACACTGTTTCGTTCACAATTACGATATTTGCTTGACCTCACAGTTTCTCACCAACTTATTACAGTACAGAACGCTGTATCTCGCTAAATGACATCGTTCTTTAAGGTTTCACGATACTTGCATGCGCTTTACCGAGAATGTCACAACATAGCAGTTTCGCACTTGTAACGGTACAACACGCAGTATTTGGCTTGTTCATGCCGTTTTGAGTGCTTTCACAACATTTTACCTGTCGCAGTTTCGTACTCGCATTAAAACAACACTATCTCGTTAGATGACGTCGTTTTTGATGGTTTCACGACACTACCTAGCTTAAACTAACATAACTCAAACTAACCGGACCTTCGCACTTCTATCGTTAGAAAACGTTTTATTCGCTACTTTACAATGTTTTCTACAAGATTACGACGGTTTCATGCGCTTTCACATTAGATATCGCAGTTCCCGACTTGTAATGGTGAAAAACACAGCATCTCACTAAGTGACATTGTTTAACGCGGTTTTAGCGCGGTTCATATCTTAACCTAACCTAACCTTACCTAAACCAACCTAACCTAACCTAACCTAACCAAACCTTACCTAACATACCCTAACCTAACCTAACCTAACCTAACCTAACCAAACCTAACCTAACCTAACCTAACCTAACGTAACCTAACCTAACCTAACCTAACCTAACCTAACCTAACGTAACCTAACGACGTTTGCAAGCGCTTTCACATTAGATATCGCAGTTCCCGACTTGTAATGGTGAAAACACTGCGTCTCACTAAGTGACATTGATTAATGCGGTTTTACGACGGTTCATATCTTAACCTAACCTAACATTCGCACTTGTATTAAAAAACGCTCTATTACACTGTTTCGTTCACAATTAGGATATTTGCATAACCTCACAGTTTTTCACCAACTTATTGCAGTACAGAACGCTGTATCTCGCTAAATGACATTGTTCTTTAAGGTTTCACAATGCTTGCATGCGCTTTAACGAGAATATCACAATATAGCAGTTTCGCACTTGTAACGGTACAACACGCAGTATTTGGCTTGTTCATGCCGTTTTGAGTGCTTTCACAACATTTTACCTGTCGCAGTTTCGTACTCGCATTAAAACAACACTATCTCGTTAGATGACGTCGTTTTTGATGGTTTCACGACGCTACCTAGCTTAAACTAACATAACTCAAACTAACCGGACCTTCGCACTTCTATCGTTAGAAAACGTTTTACTCGCAATTTTACAATGTTTTCTACACGATTACGACGGTTCCATGCGCTTTCACATTAGATATCGTAGTTCCCGACTTGTAATGTTGAAAAACACTACATCTCGCTAAGTGACATTGTTTAATGCGGTTTTACGACGGTTGATATCTCAACCTAACCTAACATTCGCACTTGTATCTAAATACGCCCAATTACACTGTTTCGTTCACAATTACGATATTTGCTTGACCTCACAGTTTCTCACCAACTTATTACAGTACAGAACGCTGTATCTCGCTAGATGACATCATTCTTTAAGGTTTCACGATACTTGCATGCGCTTTAGCGAGAATATCACAATAAAGCAGTTTCGCACTTGTAACGGCACAAGACGCAGTATCTGGCTAGTTCATGCCATTTTGTGTGCTTTCCCAATATTTCACCTATCGCAGTTTCGTACTCGCAATAAAACAACACTATCTCGTTAGATGACATCGTTTTTGGTGGTTTCACGACGCTACCTAGCTCAAACTAACCGAACCTTCGCACTTCTATCGTTAGAAAACGTTTTATTTGCTACTTTACAATGTTTTCTACAAGATTACGACGGTTTCATGCGCTTTCGCATTAGATATCGCATTTCCCGACTTGTAATGGTGGAAAACACAGCATCTCACTGAGTTACATTGTTCAATGCGGTTTTAGCGCGGTTCATATCTTAACCTAACCTAACCTTACCTAACCCAACCTAACCTAACCTGACCTAACCAAACCTTACCTAACATACCCTAACCTAACCTAACCTAACCTAACCAAACCTAACCTAACCTAACCTAACCTAACCTAAGCTAAAATAACCTAACGACGTTTGCAAGCGCTTTCACATTAGATATCGCAGTTCCCGACTTGTAATGGTGAAAACACTGCATCTCACTAAGTGACATTGTTTAATGCGGTTTTACGACGGTTCATACCTTAACCTAACCTAACCTAACCTAACCTAACCTTACCTAACCTAACCTAACCTAACCCAACCCAACTTAACCTAAGGTAACCTAACCTAACCTAAACTAACCTAACCCAACCTAACCTAACCTAACCGAACCTAACCCAACCTAACCCAACCTAACCCAACCCATCCCAACCTAACCTAACCTAAGCTAACCTAACCTAACCTAACCAAACCTAACCTAACCTAACTTAACCTAACCTAACGTAACCTAACCTAACCAATTCTAACGTAACCTAACCTTACCTGACCTAACCTAACCTAACGTAACCTAACATAACCTAACGTAACCTAACCTAACCTAACCTAACGTAACCTAACCTAGCCTAACCTAACCTAACCTTACCTAACCTAACCAAATTATCCTTACCTAACCTAACCTAACCTAACGTAACCTAACCTAACCTAACGTAACCTAACCTAACGTAACCTAACCTAACCTAACCTAACCTAACCTAACCCAACCTAACCTAACCTAACCTAACCTAACCCAACTCAACCCAACCTAACCTAATCTAACCTAACCTAACCTAACCTAACCAAACCTAACCTAACCTAACCTAACCTAACCTAACCTAACCTAACGACGGTTGCAAGCGCTTTCACATTAAATATCGCAGTTCCCCACTTTTAATGGTGAAAAACACTGCATCTCAGTAATTGACATTGTTTAATGCGGTTTTACGACGGTTCATATCTTAACCTAACCTAACATTCGCACTTGTATCTAAAAACGCTCTATTACACTGTTTTGTTCACAATTACGATATTTGCATAACCTCACAGTTTTTCACCAACTTATTGCAGTACAGAACGCTGTATCTCGCTAAATGACATTGTTCTTTAAGGTTTCACGATGCTTGCATGCGATTTAACGAGAATGTCACAACATAGCACTTTCGCACTTGTAACGGTACAACACGCAGTATTTGGCTTGTTCATGCCGTTTTGTGTGCTTTCACAACATTTTACCTATCTCAGTTTCGTACTCGCAATAAAACAACACTATCTCGTTAGACGACGTCGTTTTTGGTGGTTTCACGACGCTACCTAGCTTAAACTAACCTAACCTAACCTAACCTTCGCACTTCTATCGTTAGAAAACGTTTTACTCGCCACTTTACAATGTTTTCTACAAGATTACGACGGTTTCTTGCGCTTTCACTTTAGATATTGTAGTTCCCGACTTGTAATGTTGAAAAACACTACATCTCACTAAGTGACATTGTTTAATGCGGTTTTACGACGGTTGATATGTCAACCTAACCTAACATTCGCACTTGTATCTAAAGACGCTCAATTACACTGTTTCGTTCACAATTACGATATTTGCTTGACCTCACAGTTTCTCACCAACTTATTACAGTACAGAACGCTGTATCTCGCTAAATGACATCGTTCTTTAAGGTTTCACGATACTTGCATGCGCTTTACCGAGAATGTCACAACATAGCACTTTCGCACTTGTAACGGTACAACACGCAGTATTTGGCTTGTTCATGCCGTTTTGTGTGCTTTCACAACATTTTACCTATCGCAGTTTCGTACTCGCAATAAAACAACACTATCTCGTTAGACGACGTCGTTTTTGGTGGTTTCACGACGCTACCTAGCTTAAACTAACATAACTCAACCTAACATAACCTTCGCACTTCTATCGTTAGAAAACGTTTTACTCGCTACTTTACATTGCTTTCTACAACATTACGACGGTTTCAAGCGCTTTCACATTAGATATCGCAGTTCCCAACTTGTAAAGGTGAAAAACACTGCATCTCACTAAGTGACATTGTTTATTGTGGTTTTACGACGGTTCATACCTTAACCTAACGTAACCTAACCTAACCTAACCCAACCTAACCTAACATAACCTAACCTAACCTAACCTAACCTAACCAAACCTAACCTAACGTAACCTAACCTAACCTAACCTAACCTAACCTAACGACGTTTGCAAGATCTTTCACATTAGATATCGCAGTTCCCAACTTGTAATGGTCAAAAACACTGCATCTCACTAAGTGACATTGTTTAATGCGGTTTTACGACGGTTCATATCTTAACCTAACCTAACATTCGCACTTCTATTAAAAAACGCTCTATTACACTGTTTCGTTCACAATTAGGATATTTGCATAACCTCACAGTTTTTCACCAACTTATTGCAGTACAGAACGCTGTATCTCGCTAAATGACATCGTGTTTTAAGGTTTCACGATGCTTGCATGCGCTTTAACGAGAATATCACAACATAGCAGTTTCGCACTTGTAACGGTACAACACGCAGTATTTGGCTTGTTCATGCCGTTTTGTGTGCTTTCACAACATTTCACCTATCGCAGTTTCGTACTCGCAATAAAACAACTCTATCTCGTTAGATGACGTTGTTTTTGGTAGTTTCACGACGCTACCTAGCTTAAACTAACATAACTCAACCTAACATGACCTTCGCACTTCTATCGTTAGAAAACGTTTTACTCGCTACTTTACATTGCTTTCTACAACATTACGACGGTTTCAAGCACTTTCACATTAGATATCACAGTTCCCAACTTGTAAAGGTGAAAAACACTGCATCTCACTAAGTGACATTGTTTATTGCGGTTTTACGACGGTTCATACCTTAACCTAACCTAACCTAACCTAACCTAACCTTACCTAACCTAACCTAACCTAACCCAACCCAACTTAACCTAACCTAACCTAACCTAACCTAAACTAACCTAACCCAACCTAACCTAACCTAACCTAACCTAACCCAACCTAACCCAACCCAACCCAACCTAACCTAACCTAAGCTAACCTAACCTAACCTAACCAAACCTAACCTAACCTAACTTAACCTAACCTAACGTAACCTAACCTAACCTATTCTAACGTAACCTAACCTTACCTGACCTAACCTAACCTAACGTAACCTAACCTAACCTAACATAACCTAACGTAACCTAACCTAACCTAACCTAACGTAACCTAACCTAACCTAACCCAACCTAACCCAACCCAACCCAACCCAACAACACCCAACCCAACCTAACCTAACCTAACCTTACCTAACCTAACCAAATTATCCTTACCTAACCTAACCTAACCTAACGTAACCTAACCTAACCTAACCTAACGTAACCTAACCTAACGTAACCTAACCTAACCTAACCTAACGACGGTTGCAAGCGCTTTCACATTAAATATCGCACTTCCCCACTTTTAATGGTGAAAAACACTGCATCTCAGTAATTGACATTGTTTAATGCGGTTTTACGACGGTTCATATCTTAACCTAACCTAACATTCGCACTTGTATCTAAAAACGCTCTATTACACTGTTTTGTTCACAATTACGATATTTGCATAACCTCACAGTTTTTCACCAACTTATTGCAGTACAGAACGCTGTATCTCGCTAAATGACATTGTTCTTTAAGGTTTCACGATGCTTGCATGCGATTTAACGAGAATATCAAAATATAGGAGTTTCGCACTTGTAACGGTAGAACACGCAGTATTTGGCTTGTTCATGCCGTTTTGTGTGCTTTCACAACATTTCACCTATCGCAGTTTAATAGTCGCTATAAAACAACACTATCTCGTTAGATGACGTCGTTTTTGGTAGTTTCACGACGCTACCTAGCTTAAACTAACCTAACCTAACCTAACCTTCGCACTTTTATCGTTAGAAAACGTTTTACTCGCCACTTTACAATGTTTTCTACAAGATTACGACGGTTTCATGCGCTTTCACATTAGATATCGTAGTTCCCGACTTGTAATGTTGAAAAACACTACATCTCACTAAGTGACATTGCTAAATGCGGTTTTACGACGGTTGATATGTCAACCTAACCTAACATTCACACTTGTATCTAAAGACGCTAAATTACACTGTTTCGTTCACAATTACGATATTTGCTTGACCTCACAGTTTCTCACCAACTTATTACAGTACAGAACGCTGTATCTCGCTAAATGACATCGTTCTTTAAGGTTTCACGATACTTGCATGCGCTTTACCGAGAATGTCACAACATAGCACTTTCGCACCTGTAACGGTACAACACGCAGTATTTGGCTTGTTCATGCCGTTTTGTGTGCTTTCACAACATTTTGCCTATCGCAGTTTCGTACTCGCAATAAAACAACACTATCTCGTTAGATGACGTCGTTTTTGGTGGTTTCACGACGCTACCTAGCTTAAACTAACATAACTCAACCTAACATAACCTTCGCACTTCTATCGTTAGAAAACGTTTTACTCGCTACTTTACATTGCTTTCTACAACATTACGACGGTTTCAAGCGCTTTCACATTAGATATCGCAGTTCCCAACTTGTAAAGGTGAAAAACACTGCATCTCACTAAGTAACATTGTTTATTGCGGTTTTACGACGGTTCATACCTTAACCTAACGTAACCTAACCTAACCTAACCAAACCTAACCTAACATAACCTAACCTAACCTAACCTAACCAAACCTAACCTAACGTAACCTAACCTCACCTAACCTAACCTAACCTAACGACGTTTGCAAGTGCTTTCACATTAGATATCGCAGTTCCCAACTTGCAATGGTGAAAAACACTGCATCTCACTAAGTGACATTGTTTAATGCGGTTTTACGACGGTTCATATCTTAACCTAACCTAACATTCGTACTTGTATTGAAAAACGCTCTATTACACTGTTTCGTTCACAATTACGATATTTGCATAACCTCACAGTTTTTCACCAACTTATTGCAGTACAGAACGCTGTATCTCGCTAAATGACATCGTTCTTTAAGGTTTCACGATGCTTGCATGCGCTTTAACGAGAATATCACAATATAGCAGTTTCGCACTTGTAACGGTAGAACACGCAGTATTTGGCTTGTTCATGCCGTTTTGTGTGCATTCACAACATTTTACCTATCGCAGTTTAATACTCGCAATAAAACAACACTATCTCGTTAGATGACGTCGTTTTTGGTAGTTTCACGACGCTGCCTAGCTTAAACTAACCTAACCTAACCTAACCTTCGCACTTCTATCGTTAGAAAACGTTTTACTCGCAACTTTACAATGTTTTCTACAAGATTACGACGGTTTCATGCGCTTTCACATTAGATATCGTAGTTCCCGACTTGTAATGTTGAAAAACACTACATCTCACTAAGTGACATTGTTTAATGCGGTTTTACGACGGTTGATATGTCAACCTAACCTAACATTCGCACTTGTATCTAAAGACGCTCAATTACACTGTTTCGTTCACAATTACGATATTTGCTTGACCTCACAGTTTCTCACCAACTTATTACAGTACAGAACGCTGTATCTCGCTAAATGACATCGTTCTTTAAGGTTTCACGATACTTGCATGCGCTTTACCGAGAATGTCACAACATAGCAGTTTCGCACTTGTAACGGTACAACACGCAGTATTTGGCTTGTTCATGCCGTTTTGAGTGCTTTCACAACATTTTACCTGTCGAAGTTTCGTACTCGCATTAAAACAACACTATCTCGTTAGATGACGTCGTTTTTGGTGGTTTCACGACGCTATCTAGCTTTAACTAACATAACTCAAACTAACCGGACCTTCGCACTTCTATCGTTAGAAAACGTTTTATTCGCTACTTTACAATGTTTTCTACAAGATTACGACGGTTTCATGCGCTTTCACATTAGATATCGCAGTTCCCGACTTGTAATGGTGAAAAACACAGCATCTCACTAAGTGACATTGTTTAACGCGGTTTTAGCGCGGTTCATATCTTAACCTAACCTAACCTTACCTAAACCAACCTAACCTAACCTAACCTAACCAAACCTTACCTAACATACCCTAACCTAACCTAACCTAACCTAACCTAACCTAACCTAACCTAACGACGTTTGCAAGCGCTTTCACATTAGATATCGCAGTTCCCGACTTGTAATGGTGAAAAACACTGCATCTCACTAAGTGACATTGATTAATGCGGTTTTACGACGGTTCATATCTTAACCTAACCTAACATTCGCACTTGTATTAAAAAACGCTTTATTACACTGTTTCGTTCACAATGAGGATATTTGCATAACCTCACAGTTTTTCACCAACTTATTGCAGTACAGAACGCTGTATCTCGCTAAATGACATTGTTCTTTAAGGTTTCACGATGCTTGCATGCGCTTTAACGAGAATATCACCATATAGCAGTTTCGCACTTGTAACGGTAGAACACGCAGTATTTGGCTTGTTCATGCCGTTTTGTGTGCTTTCACAACATTTCACCTATCGCAGTTTAATACTCGCTATAAAACAACACTATCTCGTTAGATGACGTCGTTTTTGGTAGTTTCACGACGCTACCTAGCTTAAACTAACCTAACCTAACCTAACCTTCGCACTTCTATCGTTAGAAAACGTTTTACTCGCCACTTTACAATGTTTTCTACAAGATTACGACGGTTTCATGCGCTTTCACATTAGATATCGTAGTTCCCGACTTGTAATGTTGAAAAACACTGCATCTCACTAAGTGACATTGTTTAATGCGGTTTTACGACGGTTGATATGTCAACCTAACCTAACATTCGCACTTGTATCTAAAGACGCTCAATTACACTGTTTCGTTCACAATTACGATATTTGCTTGACCTCACAGTTTCTCACCAACTTATTACAGTACAGAACGCTGTATCTCGCTAAATGACATCGTTCTTTAAGGTTTCACGATACTTGCATGCGCTTTACCGAGAAAGTCACAACATAGCAGTTTCGCACTTGTAACGGTACAACACGCCGTATTTGGCTTGTTCATGCCGTTTTGTGTGCTTTCACAACATTTTACCTATCGCAGTTTTGTACTCGCAATAAAACAACAATATCTCGTTAGATGATGTCGTTTTTGGTGGTTTCACGACGCTACCTAGCTTAAACTAACATAACTCAACCTAACATAACCTTCGCACTTCTATCGTTAGAAAACGTTTTACTCGCTACTTTACATTGCTTTCTACAACATTACGACGGTTTCAAGCGCTTTCACATTAGATATCGCAGTTCCCAACTTGTAAAGGTGAAAAACACTGCATCTCACTAAGTGACATTGTTTATTGCGGTTTTACGACGGTTCATACCTTAACCTAACGTAACCTAACCTAACCTAACCTAACCTAACCTAACCAAACCTAACCTAACCTAACCTAACGTAACCTAACCTAACCTAACCTAACCTAACCTAACGACGTTTGCAAGCGCTTTCACATTAGATATCGCAGTTCCCGACTTGTAATGGTGAAAAACACTGCATCTCACTAAGTGACATTGATTAATGCGGTTTTACGACGGTTCATATCTTAACCTAACCTAACATTCGTACTTGTATTGAAAAACGCTCTATTACACTGTTTCGTTCACAATTACGATATTTGCATAACCTCACAGTTTTTCACCAACTTATTGCAGTACAGAACGCTGTATCTCGCTAAATGACATCGTTCTTTAAGGTTTCACGATGCTTGCATGCGCTTTAACGAGAATATCACAATATAGCAGTTTCGCACTTGTAACGGTAGAACACGCAGTATTTGGCTTGTTCATGCCGTTTTGTGTGCATTCACAACATTTTACCTATCGCAGTTTAATACTCGCAATAAAACAACACTATCTCGTTAGATGACGTCGTTTTTGGTAGTTTCACGACGCTACCTAGCTTAAACTAACCTAACCTAACCTAACCTTCGCACTTCTATCGTTAGAAAACGTTTTACTCGCAACTTTACAATGTTTTCTACAAGATTACGACGGTTTCATGCGCTTTCACATTAGATATCGTAGTTCCCGACTTGTAATGTTGAAAAACACTACATCTCACTAAGTGACATTGTTTAATGCGGTTTTACGACGGTTGATATGTCAACCTAACCTAACATTCGCACTTGTATCTAAAGACGCTCAATTACACTGTTTCGTTCACAATTACGATATTTGCTTGACCTCACAGTTTCTCACCAACTTATTACAGTACAGAACGCTGTATCTCGCTAAATGACATCGTTCTTTAAGGTTTCACGATACTTGCATGCGCTTTACCGAGAATGTCACAACATAGCACTTTCGCACTTGTAACGGTACAACACGCAGTATTTGGCTTGTTCATGCCGTTTTGAGTGCTTTCACAACATTTTACCTGTCGCAGTTTCGTACTCGCAATAAAACAACACTATCTCGTTAGATGACGTCGTTTTTGGTGGTTTCACGACGCTACCTAGCTTAAACTAACATAACTCAAACTAACCGGACCTTCGCACTTCTATCGTTAGAAAACGTTTTATTCGCTACTTTACAATGTTTTCTACAAGATTACGACGGTTTCATGCGCTTTCACATTAGATATCGCAGTTCCCGACTTGTAATGGTGAAAAACACAGCATCTCACTAAGTGACATTGTTTAACGCGGTTTTAGCGCGGTTCATATCTTAACCTAACCTAACCTTACCTAAACCAACCTAACCTAACCTAACCTAACCTAACCTAACCTAACCTAACCTAACCTAACCTAACCTAACGTAACCTAACCTAACCTAACCTAACCTAACGTAACCTAACCTAACCTAACCTAACCTGACCAAACCTTACCTAACATACCCTAACCTAACCTAACCTAACTTAACCTAACCTAACCTAACCAAACCTAACCTAACCTAACCTAACGTAACCTAACCTAACGTAACCTAACCTAACCTAACCTAACGACGTTTGCAAGCGCTTTCACATTAGATATCGCAGTTCCCGACTTGTAATGGTGAAAAACATTGCATCTCACTAAGTGACATTGATTAATGCGGTTTTACGACGGTTCATATCTTAACCTAACCTAACATTCGCACTTGTATTAAAAAACGCTCTATTACACTGTTTCGTTCACAATTAGGATATTTGCATAACCTCACAGTTTTTCACCAACTTATTGCAGTACAGAACGCTGTATCTCGCTAAATGACATTGTTCTTTAAGGTTTCACGATGCTTGCATGCGCTTTAACGAGAATATCACAATATAGCAGTTTCGCACTTGTAACGGTAGAGCACGCAGTATTTGGCTTGTTCATGCCGTTTTGTGTGCTTTCACAACATTTCACCTATCGCAGTTTAATACTCGCTATAAAACAACACTATCTCGTTAGATGACGTCGTTTTTGGTAGTTTCACGACGCTACCTAGCTTAAACTAACCTAACCTAACCTAACCTTCGCACTTCTATCGTTAGAAAACGTTTTACTCGCCACTTTACAATGTTTTCTACAAGATTACGACGGTTTCATGCGCTTTCACATTAGATATCGTAGTTCCCGACTTGTAATGTTGAAAAACACTACATCTCACTAAGTGACATTGTTTAATGCGGTTTTACGACGGTTGATATGTCAACCTAACCTAACATTCGCACTTGTATCTAAAGACGCTCAATTACACTGTTTCGTTCACAATTACGATATTTGCTTGACCTCACAGTTTCTCACCAACTTATTACAGTACAGAACGCTGTATCTCGCTAAATGACATCGTTCTTTAAGGTTTCACGATACTTGCATGCGCTTTACCGAGAATGTCACAACATTGCAGTTTCGCACTTGTAACGGTACAACACGCAGTATTTGGCTTGTTCATGCCGTTTTGTGTGCTTTCACAACATTTTACCTATCGCAGTTTCGTACTCGCAATAAAACAACACTATCTCGTTAGATGACGTCGTTTTTGGTGGTTTCACGACGCTACCTAGCTTAAACTAACATAACTCAACCTAACATAACCTTCGCACTTCTATCGTTAGAAAACGTTTTACTCGCTACTTTACATTGCTTTCTACAACATTACGACGGTTTCAAGCGCTTTCACATTAGATATCGCAGTTCCCAACTTGTAAAGGTGAAAAACACTGCATCTCACAAAGTGACATTGTTTATTGCGGTTTTACGACGGTTCATACCTTAACCTAACGTAACCTAACCTAACCTAACCTAACCTAACCAAACCTAACCTCACGTAACCTAACCTAACCTAACCTAACCTAACCTAACGACGTTTGCAAGTGCTTTCACATTAGATATCGCAGTTCCCAACTTGTAATGGTGAAAAACACTGCATCTCTCTAAGTGATATTGTTTAATGCGGTTTTACGACGGTTCATATCTTAACCTAACCTAACATTCGTACTTGTATTGAAAAACGCTCTATTACACTGTTTAGTTCACAATTACGATATTTGCATAACCTCACAGTTTTTCACCAACTTATTGCAGTACAGAACGCTGTATCTCGCTAAATAACATTGTTCTTTAAGGTTTCACGATGCTTGCATGCGCTTTAACGAGAATATCACAATATAGCAGTTTCGCACTTGTAACGGTAGAACACGCAGTATTTGGCTTGTTCATGCCGTTTTGTGTGCATTCACAACATTTTACCTATCGCAGTTTAATACTCGCAATAAAACAACACTATCTCGTTAGATGACGTCGTTTTTGGTAGTTTCACGACGCTACCTAGCTTAAACTAACCTAACCTAACCTTCGCACTTCTATCGTTAGAAAACGTTTTACTCGCAACTTTACAATGTTTTCTACAAGATTACGACGGTTTCATGCGCTTTCACATTAGATATCGTAGTTCCCGACTTGTAATGTTGAAAAACACTACATCTCACTAAGTGACATTGTTTAATGCGGTTTTACGACGGTTGATATGTCAACCTAACCTAACATTCGCACTTGTATCTAAAGACGCTCAATTACACTGTTTCGTTCACAATTACGATATTTGCTTGACCTCACAGTTTCTCACCAACTTATTACAGTACAGAACGCTGTATCTCGCTAAATGACATCGTTCTTTAAGGTTTCACGATACTTGCATGCGCTTTACCGAGAATGTCACAACATAGCAGTTTCGCACTTGTAACGGTACAACACGCAGTATTTGGCTTGTTCATGCCGTTTTGAGTGCTTTCACAACATTTTACCTGTCGCAGTTTCGTACTCGCATTAAAACAACACTATCTCGTTAGATGACGTCGTTTTTGGTGGTTTCACGACGCTACCTAGCTTAAACTAACATAACTGAAACTAACCGGACCTTCGCACTTCTATCGTTAGAAAACGTTTTATTCGCTACTTTACAATGTTTTCTACAAGATTACGACGGTTTCATGCGCTTTCACATTAGATATCGCAGTTCCCGACTTGTAATGGTGAAAAACACAGCATCTCACTAAGTGACATTGTTTAACGCGGTTTTAGCGCGGTTCATATCTTAACCTAACCTAACCTTACCTAAACCAACCTAACCTAACCTAACCTAACCAAACCTTACCTAACATACCCTAACCTAACCTAACCTAACCTAACCTAACCAAACCTAACCTAACCTAACCTAACCTAACGTTACCTAACCTAACCTAACCTAACCTAACCTAACCTAACGTAACCTAACGACGTTTGCAAGCGCTTTCACATTAGATATCGCAGTTCCCGACTTGTAATGGTGAAAAACACTGCATCTCACTAAGTGACATTGATTAATGCGGTTTTACGACGGTTCATATCTTAACCTAACCTAACATTCGCACTTGTATTGAAAAACGCTCTATTACACTGTTTCGTTCACAATTAGGATATTTGCATAACCTCACAGTTTTTCACCAACTTATTGCAGTACAGAACGCTGTATCTCGCTAAATGACATTGTTCTTTAAGGTTTCACAATGCTTGCATGCGCTTTAACGAGAATATCACAATATAGCAGTTTCGCACTTGTAACGGTAGAACACGCAGTATTTGGCTTGTTCATGCCGTTTTGTGTGCTTTCACAACATTTCACCTATCGCAGTTTAATACTCGCAATAAAACAACACTATCTCGTTAGATGACGTCGTTTTTGGTAGTTTCACGACGCTTCCTAGCTTAAACTAACCTAACCTAACCTAACCTTCGCACTTCTATCGTTAGAAAACGTTTTACTCGCAATTTTACAATGTTTTCTACACGATTACGACGGTTTCATGCGCTTTCACATTAGATATCGTAGTTCCCGACTTGTAATGTTGAAAAACACTACATCTCACTAAGTGACATTGTTTAATGCGGTTTTACGACGGTTGATATCTCAACCTAACCTAACATTCGCACTTGTATCTAAATACGCCCAATTACACTGTTTCGTTCACAATTACGATATTTGCTTGACCTCACAGTTTCTCACCAACTTATTACAGTACAGAACGCTGTATCTCGCTAGATGACATCATTCTTTAAGGTTTCACGATACTTGCATGCGCTTTAGCGAGAATATCACAATAAAGCAGTTTCGCACTTGTAACGGCACAAGACGCAGTATCTGGCTAGTTCATGCCATTTTGTGTGCTTTCCCAATATTTCACCTATCGCAGTTTCGTACTCGCAATAAAACAACACTATCTCGTTAGATGACATCGTTTTTGGTGGTTTCACGACGCTACCTAGCTCAAACTAACCGAACATTCGCACTTCTATCGTTAGAAAACGTTTTATTCGCTACTTTACAATGTTTTCTACAAGATTACGACGGTTTCATGCGCTTTCGCATTAGATATCGCAATTCCCGACTTGTAATGGTGGAAAACACAGCATCTCACTGAGTTACATTGTTCAATGCGGTTTTAGCGCGGTTCATATCTTAACCTAACCTAACCTTACCTAACCCAACCTAACCTAACCTGACCTAACCAAACCTTACCTAACATACCCTAACCTAACCTAACCTAACCTAACCAAACCTAACCTAACCTAACCTAACCTAACCTAACCTAACCTAAGCTAAAATAACCTAACGACGTTTGCAAGCGCTTTCACATTAGATATCGCAGTTCCCGACTTGTAATGGTGAAAACACTGCATCTCACTAAGTGACATTGTTTATTGCGGTTTTACGACGGCTCATACCTTAACCTAACCTAACCTAACCCAACCCAACTTAACCTAAGGTAACCTAACCTAACCTAAACTAACCTAACCCAACCTAACCTAACCTAACATAACCTAACCCAACCTAACCCAACCTAACCCAACCCATCCCAACCTAACCTAACCTAAGCTAACCTAACCTAACCTAACCAAACCTAACCTAACCTAACTTAACCTAACCTAACGTAACCTAACCTAACCAATTCTAACGTAACCTAACCTTACCTGACCTAACCTAACCTAACGTAACCTAACCTAACCTAACCTAACGTAACCTAACCTAGCCTAACCTAACCTAACCTTACCTAACCTAACCAAATTATCCTTACCTAACCTAACCTAACCTAACCTAACGTAACCTAACCTAACCTAACCTAACGTAACCTAACCTAACGTAACCTAACCTAACCTAACCTAACCTAACCCAACCTAACCTAACCTAACCTAACCTAACCCAACTCAACCCAACCTAACCTAATCTAACCTAACCTAACCTAACCTAACCTAACCTAACCAAACCTAACCTAACCTAACCTAACCTAACCTAACCTAACGACGGTTGCAAGCGCTTTCACATTAAATATCGCAGTTCCCCACTTTTAATGGTGAAAAACACTGCATCTCAGTAATTGACATTGTTTAATGCGGTTTTACGACGGTTCATATCTTAACCTAACCTAACATTCGCACTTGTATCTAAAGACGCTCAATTACACTGTTTCGTTCACAATTACGATATTTGCTTGACCTCACAGTTTCTCACCAACTTATTACAGTACAGAACGCTGTATCTCGCTAGATGACATCATTCTTTAAGGTTTCACGATACTTGCATGCGCTTTAGCGAGAATATCACAATAAAGCAGTTTCGCACTTGTAACGGCACAAGACGCAGTATCTGGCTAGTTCATGCCATTTTGTGTGCTTTCCCAATATTTCACCTATCGCAGTTTCGTACTCGCAATAAAACAACACTATCTCGTTAGATGACATCGTTTTTGGTGGTTTCACGACGCTACCTAGCTCAAACTAACCGAACCTTCGCACTTCTATCGTTAGAAAACGTTTTATTCGCTACTTTACAATGTTTTCTACAAGATTACGACGGTTTCATGCGCTTTCGCATTAGATATCGCATTTCCCGACTTGTAATGGTGGAAAACACAGCATCTCACTGAGTTACATTGTTCAATGCGGTTTTAGCGCGGTTCATATCTTAACCTAACCTAACCTTACCTAACCCAACCTAACCTAACCTGACCTAACCAAACCTTACCTAACATACCCTAACCTAACCTAACCTAACCTAACCAAACCTAACCTAACCTAACCTAACCTAACCTAACCTAAGCTAAAATAACCTAACGACGTTTGCAAGCGCTTTCACATTAGATATCGCAGTTCCCGACTTGTAATGGTGAAAACACTGCATCTCACTAAGTGACATTGTTTAATGCGGTTTTACGACGGTTCATACCTTAACCTAACCTAACCTAACCTAACCTAACCTTACCTAACCTAACCTAACCTAACCCAACCCAACTTAACCTAAGGTAACCTAACCTAACCTAAACTAACCTAACCCAACCTAACCTAACCTAACCTAACCCAACCTAACCCAACCTAACCCAACCCATCCCAACCTAACCTAACCTAAGCTAACCTAACCTAACCTAACCAAACCTAACCTAACCTAACTTAACCTAACCTAACGTAACCTAACCTAACCAATTCTAACGTAACCTAACCTTACCTGACCTAACCTAACCTAACGTAACCTAACCTAACCTAACCTAACGTAACCTAACCTAGCCTAACCTAACCTAACCTTACCTAACCTAACCAAATTATCCTTACCTAACCTAACCTAACCTAACGTAACCTAACCTAACCTAACCTAACGTAACCTAACCTAACCTAACCTAACCTAACCTAACCTAACCCAACCTAACCTAACCTAACCTAACCTAACCCAACTCAACCCAACCTAACCTAATCTAACCTAACCTAACCTAACCTAACCTAACCAAACCTAACCTAACCTAACCTAACCTAACCTAACCTAACGACGGTTGCAAGCGCTTTCACATTAAATATCGCAGTTCCCCACTTTTAATGGTGAAAAACACTGCATCTCAGTAATTGACATTGTTTAATGCGGTTTTACGACGGTTCATATCTTAACCTAACCTAACATTCGCACTTGTATCTAAAGACGCTCAATTACACTGTTTCGTTCACAATTACGATATTTGCTTGACCTCACAGTTTCTCACCAACTTATTACAGTACAGAACGCTGTATCTCGCTAAATGACATCGTTCTTTAAGGTTTCACGATACTTGCATGCGCTTTACCGAGAATGTCACAACATAGCAGTTTCGCACTTGTAACGGTACAACACGCAGTATTTGGCTTGTTCATGCCGTTTTGAGTGCTTTCACAACATTTTACCTGTCGCAGTTTCGTACTCGCATTAAAACAACACTATCTCGTTAGATGACGTCGTTTTTGGTGGTTTCACGACGCTACCTAGCTTAAACTAACATAACTCAAACTAACCGGACCTTCGCACTTCTATCGTTAGAAAACGTTTTATTCGCTACTTTACAATGTTTTCTACAAGATTACGACGGTTTCATGCGCTTTCACATTAGATATCGCAGTTCCCGACTTGTAATGGTGAAAAACACAGCATCTCACTAAGTGACATTGTTTAACGCGGTTTTAGCGCGGTTCATATCTTAACCTAACCTAACCTTACCTAAACCAACCTAACCTAACCTAACCTAACCAAACCTTACCTAACATACCCTAACCTAACCTAACCTAACCTAACCAAACCTAACCTAACCTAACCTAACCTAACGTAACCTAACCTAACCTAACCTAACCTAACGTAACCTAACGACGTTTGCAAGCGCTTTCACATTAGATATCGCAGTTCCCGACTTGTAATGGTGAAAAACACTGCATCTCACTAAGTGACATTGATTAATGCGGTTTTACGACGGTTCATATCTTAACCTAACCTAACATTCGCACTTGTATTGAAAAACGCTCTATTACACTGTTTCGTTCACAATTAGGATATTTGCATAACCTCGCAGTTTTTCACCAACTTATTGCAGTACAGAACGCTGTATCTCGCTAAATGACATTGTTCTTTAAGGTTTCACGATGCTTGCATGCGCTTTAACGAGAATATCACAATATAGCAGTTTCGCACTTGTAACGGTAGAACACGCAGTATTTGGCTTGTTCATGCCGTTTTGTGTGCTTTCACTACATTTCACCTATCGCAGTTTAATACTCGCAATAAAACAACACTATCTCGTTAGATGACGTCGTTTTTGGTAGTTTCACGACGCTACCTAGCTTAAACTAACCTAACCTAACCTAACCTTCGCACTTCTATCGTTAGAAAACGTTTTACTCGCAATTTTACAATGTTTTCTACACGATTACGACGGTTTCATGCGCTTTCACATTAGATATCGTAGTTCCCAACTTGTAATGTTGAAAAACACTACATCTCACTAAGTGACATTGTTTAATGCGGTTTTACGACGGTTGATATCTCAACCTAACCTAACATTCGCACTTGTATCTAAATACGCCCAATTACACTGTTTCGTTCACAATTACGATATTTGCTTGACCTCACAGTTTCTCACCAACTTATTACAGTACAGAACGCTGTATCTCGCTAGATGACATCATTCTTTAAGGTTTCACGATACTTGCATGCGCTTTAGCGAGAATATCACAATAAAGCAGTTTCGCACTTGTAACGGCACAAGACGCAGTATCTGGCTAGTTCATGCCATTTTGTGTGCTTTCCCAATAATTCACCTATCGCATTTTCGTACTCGCAATAAAACAACACTATCTCGTTAGATGACATCGTTTTTGGTGGTTTCACGACGCTACCTAGCTCAAACTAACCGAACCTTCGCACTTCTATCGTTAGAAAACGTTTTATTCGCTACTTTACAATATTTTCTACAAGATTACGACGGTTTCATGCGCTTTCGCATTAGATATCGCATTTCCCGACTTGTAATGGTGGAAAACACAGCATCTCACTGAGTTACATTGTTCAATGCGGTTTTAGCGCGGTTCATATCTTAACCTAACCTAACCTTACCTAACCCAACCTAACCTAACCTGACCTAACCAAACCTTACCTAACATACCCTAACCTAACCTAACCTAACCTAACCAAACCTAACCTAACCTAACCTAACCTAACCTAACCTAACCTAACCTAAGCTAAAATAACCTAACGACGTTTGCAAGCGCTTTCACATTAGATATCGCAGTTCCCGACTTGTAATGGTGAAAACACTGCATCTCACTAAGTGACATTGTTTAATGCGGTTTTACGACGGTTCATACCTTAACCTAACCTAACCTAACCTAACCTTACCTAACCTAACCTAACCTAACCCAACCCAACTTAACCTAAGGTAACCTAACCTAACCTAAACTAACCTAACCCAACCTAACCTAACCTAACCTAACCTAACCCAACCTAACCCAACCTAACCCAACCCATCCCAACCTAACCTAACCTAAGCTAACCTAACCTAACCTAACCAAACCTAACCTAACCTAACTTAACCTAACCTAACGTAACCTAACCTAACCAATTCTAACGTAACCTAACCTTACCTGACCTAACCTAACCTAACGTAACCTAACATAACCTAACGTAACCTAACCTAACCTAACCTAACGTAACCTAACCTAGCCTAACCTAACCTAACCTTACCTAACCTAACCAAATTATCCTTACCTAACCTAACCTAACCTAACGTAACCTAACCTAACCTAACCTAACGTAACCTAACCTAACGTAATCTAACCTAACCTAACCTAACCTAACCCAACCTAACCTAACCTAACCTAACCTAACCCAACTCAACCCAACCTAACCTAATCTAACCTAACCTAACCTAACCTAACCTAACCAAACCTAACCTAACCTAACCTAACCTAACCTAACCTAACGACGGTTGCAAGCGCTTTCACATTAAATATCGCAGTTCCCCACTTTTAATGGTGAAAAACACTGCATCTCAGTAATTGACATTGTTTAATGCGGTTTTACGACGGTTCATATCTTAACCTAACCTAACATTCGCACTTGTATCTAAAAACGCTCTATTACACTGTTTTGTTCACAATTACGATATTTGCATAACCTCACAGTTTTTCACCAACTTATTGCAGTACAGAACGCTGTATCTCGCTAAATGACATTGTTCTTTAAGGTTTCACGATGCTTGCATGCGATTTAACGAGAATGTCACAACATAGCACTTTCGCACTTGTAACGGTACAACACGCAGTATTTGGCTTGTTCATGCCGTTTTGTGTGCTTTCACAACATTTTACCTATCGCAGTTTCGTACTCGCAATAAAACAACACTATCTCGTTAGACGACGTCGTTTTTGGTGGTTTCACGACGCTACCTAGCTTAAACTAACCTAACCTAACCTAACCTTCGCACTTCTATCGTTAGAAAACGTTTTACTCGCCACTTTACAATGTTTTCTACAAGATTACGACGGTTTCATGCGCTTTCACTTTAGATATTGTAGTTCCCGACTTGTAATGTTGAAAAACACTACATCTCACTAAGTGACATTGTTTAATGCGGTTTTACGACGGTTGATATGTCAACCTAACCTAACATTCGCACTTGTATCTAAAGACGCTCAATTACACTGTTTCGTTCACAATTACGATATTTGCTTGACCTCACAGTTTCTCACCAACTTATTACAGTACAGAACGCTGTATCTCGCTAAATGACATCGTTCTTTAAGGTTTCACGATACTTGCATGCGCTTTACCGAGAATGTCACAACATAGCACTTTCGCACTTGTAACGGTACAACACGCAGTATTTGGCTTGTTCATGCCGTTTTGTGTGCTTTCACAACATTTTACCTATCGCAGTTTCGTACTCGCAATAAAACAACACTATCTCGTTAGACGACGTCGTTTTTGGTGGTTTCACGACGCTACCTAGCTTAAACTAACATAACTCAACCTAACATAACCTTCGCACTTCTATCGTTAGAAAACGTTTTACTCGCTACTTTACATTGCTTTCTACAACATTACGACGGTTTCAAGCGCTTTCACATTAGATATCGCAGTTCCCAACTTGTAAAGGTGAAAAACACTGCATCTCACTAAGTGACATTGTTTATTGCGGTTTTACGACGGTTCATACCTTAACCTAACGTAACCTAACCTAACCTAACCCAACCTAACCTAACATAACCTAACCTAACCTAACCTAACCTAACCAAACCAAACCTAACCTAACGTAACCTAACCTAACCTAACCTAACCTAACCTAATGACGTTTGCAAGATCTTTCACATTAGATATCGCAGTTCCCAACTTGTAATGGTCAAAAACACTGCATCTCACTAAGTGACATTGTTTAATGCGGTTTTACGACGGTTCATATCTTAACCTAACCTAACATTCGCACTTCTATTAAAAAACGCTCTATTACACTGTTTCGTTCACAATTAGGATATTTGCATAACCTCACAGTTTTTCACCAACTTATTGCAGTACAGAACGCTGTATCTCGCTAAATGACATCGTTCTTTAAGGTTTCACGATGCTTGCATGCGCTTTAACGAGAATATCACAACATAGCAGTTTCGCACTTGTAACGGTACAACACGCAGTATTTGGCTTGTTCATGCCGTTTTGTGTGCTTTCACAACATTTCACCTATCGCAGTTTCGTACTCGCAATAAAACAACTCTATCTCGTTAGATGACGTTGTTTTTGGTAGTTTCACGACGCTACCTAGCTTAAACTAACATAACTCAACCTAACATGACCTTCGCACTTCTATCGTTAGAAAACGTTTTACTCGCTACTTTACATTGCTTTCTACAACATTACGACGGTTTCAAGCACTTTCACATTAGATATCACAGTTCCCAACTTGTAAAGGTGAAAAACACTGCATCTCACTAAGTGACATTGTTTAATGCGGTTTTACGACGGTTCATACCTTAACCTAACCTAACCTAACCTAACCTTACGTAACGTAACCTAACCTAACTCAACCCAACTTAACCTAACCTAACCTAACCTAACCTAAACTAACCTAACCCAACCTAACCTAACCTAACCTAACCTAACCCAACCTAACTCAACCCAACCCAACCTAACCTAACCTAAGCTAACCTAACCTAACCTAACCAAACCTAACCTAACCTAACTTAACCTAACCTAACGTAACCTAACCTAACCTATTCTAACGTAACCTAACCTTACCTGACCTAACCTAACCTAACGTAACCTAACCTAACCTAACATAACCTAACGTAACCTAACCTAACCTAACCTAACGTAACCTAACCTAACCTAACCCAACCTAACCCAACCCAACCCAACCCAACAACACCCAACCCAACCTAACCTAACCTAACCTTACCTAACCTAACCAAATTATCCTTACCTAACCTAACCTAACCTAACCTAACGTAACCTAACCTAACCTAACGTAACCTAACCTAACGTAACCTAACCTAACCTAACCTAACGACGGTTGCAAGCGCTTTCACATTAAATATCGCACTTCCCCACTTTTAATGGTGAAAAACACTGCATCTCAGTAATTGACATTGTTTAATGCGGTTTTACGACGGTTCATATCTTAACCTAACCTAACATTCGCACTTGTATCTAAAAACGCTCTATTACACTGTTTTGTTCACAATTACGATATTTGCATAACCTCACAGTTTTTCACCAACTTATTGCAGTACAGAACGCTGTATCTCGCTAAATGACATTGTTCTTTAAGGTTTCACGATGCTTGCATGCGATTTAACGAGAATATCAAAATATAGGAGTTTCGCACTTGTAACGGTAGAACACGCAGTATTTGGCTTGTTCATGCCGTTTTGTGTGCTTTCACAACATTTCACCTATCGCAGTTTAATACTCGCTATAAAACAACACTATCTCGTTAGATGACGTCGTTTTTGGTAGTTTCACGACGCTACCTAGCTTAAACTGACCTAACCTAACCTAACCTTCGCACTTCTATCGTTAGAAAACGTTTTACTCGCCACTTTACAATGTTTTCTACAAGATTACGACGGTTTCATGCGCTTTCACATTAGATATCGTAGTTCCCGACTTGTAATGTTGAAAAACACTACATCTCACTAAGTGACATTGTTTAATGCGGTTTTACGACGGTTGATATGTCAACCTAACCTAACATTCGCACTTGTATCTAAAGACGCTCAATTACACAGTTTCGTTCACAATTACGATATTTGCTTGACCTCACAGTTTCTCACCAACTTATTACAGTACAGAACGCTGTATCTCGCTAAATGACATCGTTCTTTAAGGTTTCACGATACTTGCATGCGCTTTACCGAGAATGTCACAACATAGCACTTTCGCACTTGTAACGGTACAACACGCAGTATTTGGCTTGTTCATGCCGTTTTGTGTGCTTTCACAACATTTTACCTATCGCAGTTTCGTACTCGCAATAAAACAACACTATCTCGTTAGACGACGTCGTTTTTGGTGGTTTCACGATGCTACCTAGCTTAAACTAACATAACTCAACCTAACATAACCTTCGCACTTCTATCGTTAGAAAACGTTTTACTCGCTACTTTACATTGCTTTCTACAACATTACGACGGTTTCAAGCGCTTTCACATTAGATATCGCAGTTCCCAACTTGTAAAGGTGAAAAACACTGCATCTCACTAAGTGACATTGTTTATTGCGGTTTTACGACGGTTCATACCTTAACCTAACGTAACCTAACCTAACCTAACCCAACCTAACCTAACATAACCTAACCTAACCTAACCTAACCAAACCGAACCTAACGTAACCTAACCTAACCTAACCTAACCTAACCTAACGACGTTTGCAAGTGCTTTCACATTAGATATCGCAGTTCCCAACTTGTAATGGTGAAAAACACTGCATCTCACTAAGTGACATTGTTTAATGCGGTTTTACGACGGTTCATATCTTAACCTAACCTAACATTCGCACTTGTATTAAAAAACGCTCTATTACACTGTTTCGTTCACAATTAGGATATTTGCATAACCTCACAGTTTTTCACCAACTTATTGCAGTACAGAACGCTGTATCTCGCTAAATGACATCGTTCTTTAAGGTTTCACGATGCTTGCA
>NW_027464609.1:1602500-1620000 GCF_043290135.1 Rhipicephalus microplus
ACATTAGATATCGCAGTTCCCAACTTGTAATGGTCAAAAACACTGCATCTCACTAAGTGACATTGTTTAATGCGGTTTTACGACGGTTCATATCTTAACCTAACCTAACATTCGCACTTCTATTAAAAAACGCTCTATTACACTGTTTCGTTCACAATTAGGATATTTGCATAACCTCACAGTTTTTCACCAACTTATTGCAGTACAGAACGCTGTATCTCGCTAAATGACATCGTTCTTTAAGGTTTCACGATGCTTGCATGCGCTTTAACGAGAATATCACAACATAGCAGTTTCGCACTTGTAACGGTACAACACGCAGTATTTGGCTTGTTCATGCCGTTTTGTGTGCTTTCACAACATTTCACCTATCGCAGTTTCGTACTCGCAATAAAACAACTCTATCTCGTTAGATGACGTTGTTTTTGGTAGTTTCACGACGCTACCTAGCTTAAACTAACATAACTCAACCTAACATGACCTTCGCACTTCTATCGTTAGAAAACGTTTTACTCGCTACTTTACATTGCTTTCTACAACATTACGACGGTTTCAAGCACTTTCACATTAGATATCACAGTTCCCAACTTGTAAAGGTGAAAAACACTGCATCTCACTAAGTGACATTGTTTAATGCGGTTTTACGACGGTTCATACCTTAACCTAACCTAACCTAACCTAACCTAACCTTACCTAACCTAACCTAACCTAACCCAACCCAACTTAACCTAACCTAACCTAACCTAACCTAAACTAACCTAACCCAACCTAACCTAACCTAACCTAACCTAACCCAACCTAACTCAACCCAACCCAACCTAACCTAACCTAAGCTAACCTAACCTAACCTAACCAAACCTAACCTAACCTAACTTAACCTAACCTAACGTAACCTAACCTAACCTATTCTAACGTAACCTAACCTTACCTGACCTAACCTAACCTAACGTAACCTAACCTAACCTAACATAACCTAACGTAACCTAACCTAACCTAACCTAACGTAACCTAACCTAACCTAACCCAACCTAACCCAACCCAACCCAACCCAACAACACCCAACCCAACCTAACCTAACCTAACCTTACCTAACCTAACCAAATTATCCTTACCTAACCTAACCTAACCTAACCTAACGTAACCTAACCTAACCTAACGTAACCTAACCTAACGTAACCTAACCTAACCTAACCTAACGACGGTTGCAAGCGCTTTCACATTAAATATCGCACTTCCCCACTTTTAATGGTGAAAAACACTGCATCTCAGTAATTGACATTGTTTAATGCGGTTTTACGACGGTTCATATCTTAACCTAACCTAACATTCGCACTTGTATCTAAAAACGCTCTATTACACTGTTTTGTTCACAATTACGATATTTGCATAACCTCACAGTTTTTCACCAACTTATTGCAGTACAGAACGCTGTATCTCGCTAAATGACATTGTTCTTTAAGGTTTCACGATGCTTGCATGCGATTTAACGAGAATATCAAAATATAGGAGTTTCGCACTTGTAACGGTAGAACACGCAGTATTTGGCTTGTTCATGCCGTTTTGTGTGCTTTCACAACATTTCACCTATCGCAGTTTAATACTCGCTATAAAACAACACTATCTCGTTAGATGACGTCGTTTTTGGTAGTTTCACGACGCTACCTAGCTTAAACTAACCTAACCTAACCTACCCTTCGCACTTCTATCGTTAGAAAACGTTTTACTCGCCACTTTACAATGTTTTCTACAAGATTACGACGGTTTCATGCGCTTTCACATTAGATATCGTAGTTCCCGACTTGTAATGTTGAAAAACACTACATCTCACTAAGTGACATTGTTTAATGCGGTTTTACGACGGTTGATATGTCAACCTAACCTAACATTCGCACTTGTATCTAAAGACGCTCAATTACACTGTTTCGTTCACAATTACGATATTTGCTTGACCTCACAGTTTCTCACCAACTTATTACAGTACAGAACGCTGTATCTCGCTAAATGACATCGTTCTTTAAGGTTTCACGATACTTGCATGCGCTTTACCGAGAATGTCACAACATAGCAGTTTCGCACTTGTAACGGTACAACACGCAGTATTTGGCTTGTTCATGCCGTTTTGAGTGCTTTCACAACATTTTACCTGTCGCAGTTTCGTACTCGCATTAAAACAACACTATCTCGTTAGATGACGTCGTTTTTGGTGGTTTCACGACGCTACCTAGCTAAAACTGACATAACTCAAACTAACCGGACCTTCGCACTTCTATCGTTAGAAAACGTTTTATTCGCTACTTTACAATGTTTTCTACACGATTACGACGGTTTCATGCGCTTTCACATTAGATATCGCAGTTCCCGACTTGTAATGGTGAAAAACACAGCATCTCACTAAGTGACATTGTTTAACGCGGTTTTAGCGCGGTTCATATCTTAACCTAACCTAACCTTACCTAAACCAACCTAACCTAACCTAACCTAACCTAACCAAACCTTACCTAACATACCCTAACCTAACCTAACCTAACCTAACCTAACTAAACCTAACCTAACCTAACCTAACGTAACCTAACCTAACCTAACCTAACCTAACCTAACGTAACCTAACCTAACCTAACCTAACCTAACGACGTTTGCAAGTGCTTTCACATTAGATATCGCAGTTCCCAACTTGTAATGGTGAAAAACACTGCATCTCACTAAGTGACATTGTTTAATGCGGTTTTACGACGGTTCATATCTTAACCTAACCTAACATTCGCACTTGTATTAAAAAACGCTCTATTACACTGTTTCGTTCACAATTAGGATATTTGCATAACCTCACAGTTTTTCACCAACTTATTGCAGTACAGAACGCTGTATCTCGCTAAATGACATCGTTCTTTAAGGTTTCACGATGCTTGCATGCGCTTTAACGAGAATATCACAACATAGCAGTTTCGCACTTGTAACGGTACAACACGCAGTATTTGGCTTGTTCATGCCGTTTTGTGTGCTTTCACAACATTTCACCTATCGCAGTTTCGTACTCGCAATAAAACAACACTATCTCGTTAGATGACGTTGTTTTTGGTAGTTTCACGACGCTACCTAGCTTAAACTAACATAACTCAACCTAACATGACCTTCGCACTTCTATCGTTAGAAAACGTTTTACTCGCTACTTTACATTGCTTTCTACAACATTACGACGGTTTCAAGCACTTTCACATTAGATATCACAGTTCCCAATTTGTAAAGGTGAAAAACACTGCATCTCACTAAGTGACATTGTTTAATGCGGTTTTACGACGGTTCATACCTTAACCTAACCTAACCTAACCTAACCTTACCTAACCTAACCTAACCTAACCCAACCCAACTTAACCTAACCTAACCTAACCTAACCTAAACTAACCTAACCCAACCTAACCTAACCTGACCCAACCTAACCCAACCCAACCCAACCTAACCTAAGCTAACCTAACCTAACCTAACCAAACCTAACCTAACCTAACTTAACCTAACCTAACGTAACCTAACCTAACCTAATCTAATGTAACCTAACCTTACCTGACCTAACCTAACCTAACGTAACCTAACCTAACCTAACATAACCTAACGTAACCTAACCTAACCTAACCTAACGTAATCTAACCTAACCTAACCCAACCTAACCCAACCCAACCCAACCCAACAACACCCAACCCAACCTAACCTAACCTAACCTAACCTTACCTAACCTAACCAAATTATCCTTACCTAACCTAACCTAACGTAACGTAACCTAACGTAACCTAACCTAACGTAACCTAACCTAACGTAACCTAACCTAACCTAACCTAACCCAACCTAACCTAACCTAACCTAACCCAACTCAACCCAACCTAACCTAATCTAACCTAACCTAACCTAACCTAACCAAACCTAACCTAACCTAACCTAACCTAACCTAACCTAACGACGGTTGCAAGCGCTTTCACATTAAATATCGCAGTTCCCCACTTTTAATGGTGAAAAACACTGCATCTCAGTAATTGACATTGTTTAATGCGGTTTTACGACGGTTCATATCTTAACCTAACCTAACCTTCGCACTTGTATCTAAAAACGCTCTATTACACTGTTTTGTTCACAATTACGATATTTGCATAACCTCACAGTTTTTCACCAACTTATTGCAGTACAGAACGCTGTATCTCGCTAAATGACATTGTTCTTTAAGGTTTCACGATGCTTGCATGCGATTTAACGAGAATGTCACAACATAGCACTTTCGCACTTGTAACGGTACAACACGCAGTATTTGGCTTGTTCATGCCGTTTTGTGTGCTTTCACAACATTTTACCTATCGCAGTTTCGTACTCGCAATAAAACAACACTATCTCGTTAGACGACGTCGTTTTTGGTGGTTTCACGACGCTACCTAGCTTAAACTAACCTAACCTAACCTAACCTTCGCACTTCTATCGTTAGAAAACGTTTTACTCGCCACTTTACAATGTTTTCTACAAGATTACGACGGTTTCATGCGCTTTCACTTTAGATATTGTAGTTCCCGACTTGTAATGTTGAAAAACACTACATCTCACTAAGTGACATTGTTTAATGCGGTTTTACGACGGTTGATATGTCAACCTAACCTAACATTCGCACTTGTATCTAAAGACGCTCAATTACACTGTTTCGTTCACAATTACGATATTTGCTTGACCTCACAGTTTCTCACCAACTTATTACAGTACAGAACGCTGTATCTCGCTAAATGACATCGTTCTTTAAGGTTTCACGATACTTGCATGCGCTTTACCGAGAATGTCACAACATAGCACTTTCGCACTTGTAACGGTACAACACGCAGTATTTGGCTTGTTCATGCCGTTTTGTGTGCTTTCACAACATTTTACCTATCGCAGTTTCGTACTCGCAATAAAACAACACTATCTCGTTAGACGACGTCGTTTTTGGTGGTTTCACGACGCTACCTAGCTTAAACTAACATAACTCAACCTAACATAACCTTCGCACTTCTATCGTTAGAAAACGTTTTACTCGCTACTTTACATTGCTTTCTACAACATTACGACGGTTTCAAGCGCTTTCACATTAGATATCGCAGTTCCCAACTTGTAAAGGTGAAAAACACTGCATCTCACTAAGTGACATTGTTTATTGCGGTTTTACGACGGTTCATACCTTAACCTAACGTAACCTAACCTAACCTAACCCAACCTAACCTAACATAACCTAACCTAACCTAACCTAACCTAACCTAACCAAACCTAACCTAACGTAACCTAACCTAACCTAACCTAACCTAACCTAATGACGTTTGCAAGATCTTTCACATTAGATATCGCAGTTCCCAACTTGTAATGGTCAAAAACACTGCATCTCACTAAGTGACATTGTTTAATGCGGTTTTACGACGGTTCATATCTTAACCTAACCTAACATTCGCACTTCTATTAAAAAACGCTCTATTACACTGTTTCGTTCACAATTAGGATATTTGCATAACCTCACAGTTTTTCACCAACTTATTGCAGTACAGAACGCTGTATCTCGCTAAATGACATCGTTCTTTAAGGTTTCACGATGCTTGCATGCGCTTTAACGAGAATATCACAACATAGCAGTTTCGCACTTGTAACGGTACAACACGCAGTATTTGGCTTGTTCATGCCGTTTTGTGTGCTTTCACAACATTTCACCTATCGCAGTTTCGTACTCGCAATAAAACAACTCTATCTCGTTAGATGACGTTGTTTTTGGTAGTTTCACGACGCTACCTAGCTTAAACTAACATAACTCAACCTAACATGACCTTCGCACTTCTATCGTTAGAAAACGTTTTACTCGCTACTTTACATTGCTTTCTACAACATTACGACGGTTTCAAGCACTTTCACATTAGATATCACAGTTCCCAACTTGTAAAGGTGAAAAACACTGCATCTCACTAAGTGACATTGTTTAATGCGGTTTTACGACGGTTCATACCTTAACCTAACCTAACCTAACCTTACCTAACCTAACCTAACCTAACCCAACCCAACTTAACCTAACCTAACCTAACCTAACCTAAACTAACCTAACCCAACCTAACCTAACCTAACCTAACCTAACCCAACCTAACTCAACCCAACCCAACCTAACCTAACCTAAGCTAACCTAACCTAACCTAACCAAACCTAACCTAACCTAACTTAACCTAACCTAACGTAACCTAACCTAACCTATTCTAACGTAACCTAACCTTACCTGACCTAACCTAACCTAACGTAACCTAACCTAACCTAACATAACCTAACGTAACCTAACCTAACCTAACCTAACGTAACCTAACCTAACCTAACCCAACCTAACCCAACCCAACCCAACCCAACAACACCCAACCCAACCTAACCTAACCTAACCTTACCTAACCTAACCAAATTATCCTTACCTAACCTAACCTAACCTAACCTAACGTAACCTAACCTAACCTAACGTAACCTAACCTAACGTAACCTAACCTAACCTAACGACGGTTGCAAGCGCTTTCACATTAAATATCGCACTTCCCCACTTTTAATGGTGAAAAACACTGCATCTCAGTAATTGACATTGTTTAATGCGGTTTTACGACGGTTCATATCTTAACCTAACCTAACATTCGCACTTGTATCTAAAAACGCTCTATTACACTGTTTTGTTCACAATTACGATATTTGCATAACCTCACAGTTTTTCACCAACTTATTGCAGTACAGAACGCTGTATCTCGCTAAATGACATTGTTCTTTAAGGTTTCACGATGCTTGCATGCGATTTAACGAGAATATCAAAATATAGGAGTTTCGCACTTGTAACGGTAGAACACGCAGTATTTGGCTTGTTCATGCCGTTTTGTGTGCTTTCACAACATTTCACCTATCGCAGTTTAATACTCGCTATAAAACAACACTATCTCGTTAGATGACGTCGTTTTTGGTAGTTTCACGACGCTACCTAGCTTAAACTAACCTAACCTAACCTACCCTTCGCACTTCTATCGTTAGAAAACGTTTTACTCGCCACTTTACAATGTTTTCTACAAGATTACGACGGTTTCATGCGCTTTCACATTAGATATCGTAGTTCCCGACTTGTAATGTTGAAAAACACTACATCTCACTAAGTGACATTGTTTAATGCGGTTTTACGACGGTTGATATGTCAACCTAACCTAACATTCGCACTTGTATCTAAAGACGCTCAATTACACTGTTTCGTTCACAATTACGATATTTGCTTGACCTCACAGTTTCTCACCAACTTATTACAGTACAGAACGCTGTATCTCGCTAAATGACATCGTTCTTTAAGGTTTCACGATACTTGCATGCGCTTTACCGAGAATGTCACAACATAGCAGTTTCGCACTTGTAACGGTACAACACGCAGTATTTGGCTTGTTCATGCCGTTTTGAGTGCTTTCACAACATTTTACCTGTCGCAGTTTCGTACTCGCATTAAAACAACACTATCTCGTTAGATGACGTCGTTTTTGGTGGTTTCACGACGCTACCTAGCTAAAACTGACATAACTCAAACTAACCGGACCTTCGCACTTCTATCGTTAGAAAACGTTTTATTCGCTACTTTACAATGTTTTCTACACGATTACGACGGTTTCATGCGCTTTCACATTAGATATCGCAGTTCCCGACTTGTAATGGTGAAAAACACAGCATCTCACTAAGTGACATTGTTTAACGCGGTTTTAGCGCGGTTCATATCTTAACCTAACCTAACCTTACCTAAACCAACCTAACCTAACCTAACCTAACCTAACCAAACCTTACCTAACATACCCTAACCTAACCTAACCTAACCTAACCTAACTAAACCTAACCTAACCTAACCTAACGTAACCTAACCTAACCTAACCTAACCTAACGTAACCTAACCTAACCTAACCTAACCTAACGACGTTTGCAAGTGCTTTCACATTAGATATCGCAGTTCCCAACTTGTAATGGTGAAAAACACTGCATCTCACTAAGTGACATTGTTTAATGCGGTTTTACGACGGTTCATATCTTAACCTAACCTAACATTCGCACTTGTATTAAAAAACGCTCTATTACACTGTTTCGTTCACAATTAGGATATTTGCATAACCTCACAGTTTTTCACCAACTTATTGCAGTACAGAACGCTGTATCTCGCTAAATGACATCGTTCTTTAAGGTTTCACGATGCTTGCATGCGCTTTAACGAGAATATCACAACATAGCAGTTTCGCACTTGTAACGGTACAACACGCAGTATTTGGCTTGTTCATGCCGTTTTGTGTGCTTTCACAACATTTCACCTATCGCAGTTTCGTACTCGCAATAAAACAACACTATCTCGTTAGATGACGTTGTTTTTGGTAGTTTCACGACGCTACCTAGCTTAAACTAACATAACTCAACCTAACATGACCTTCGCACTTCTATCGTTAGAAAACGTTTTACTCGCTACTTTACATTGCTTTCTACAACATTACGACGGTTTCAAGCACTTTCACATTAGATATCACAGTTCCCAATTTGTAAAGGTGAAAAACACTGCATCTCACTAAGTGACATTGTTTAATGCGGTTTTACGACGGTTCATACCTTAACCTAACCTAACCTAACCTAACCTTACCTAACCTAACCTAACCTAACCCAACCCAACTTAACCTAACCTAACCTAACCTAACCTAAACTAACCTAACCCAACCTAACCTAACCTGACCCAACCTAACCCAACCCAACCCAACCTAACCTAAGCTAACCTAACCTAACCTAACCAAACCTAACCTAACCTAACTTAACCTAACCTAACGTAACCTAACCTAACCTAATCTAATGTAACCTAACCTTACCTGACCTAACCTAACCTAACGTAACCTAACCTAACCTAACATAACCTAACGTAACCTAACCTAACCTAACCTAACGTAATCTAACCTAACCTAACCCAACCTAACCCAACCCAACCCAACCCAACAACACCCAACCCAACCTAACCTAACCTAACCTAACCTTACCTAACCTAACCAAATTATCCTTACCTAACCTAACCTAACGTAACGTAACCTAACCTAACCTAACCTAACGTAACCTAACCTAACGTAACCTAACCTAACCTAACCTAACCCAACCTAACCTAACCTAACCTAACCCAACTCAACCCAACCTAACCTAATCTAACCTAACCTAACCTAACCTAACCAAACCTAACCTAACCTAACCTAACCTAACCTAACCTAACGACGGTTGCAAGCGCTTTCACATTAAATATCGCAGTTCCCCACTTTTAATGGTGAAAAACACTGCATCTCAGTAATTGACATTGTTTAATGCGGTTTTACGACGGTTCATATCTTAACCTAACCTAACATTCGCACTTGTATCTAAAAACGCTCTATTACACTGTTTTGTTCACAATTACGATATTTGCATAACCTCACAGTTTTTCACCAACTTATTGCAGTACAGAACGCTGTATCTCGCTAAATGACATTGTTCTTTAAGGTTTCACGATGCTTGCATGCGATTTAACGAGAATGTCACAACATAGCACTTTCGCACTTGTAACGGTACAACACGCAGTATTTGGCTTGTTCATGCCGTTTTGTGTGCTTTCACAACATTTTACCTATCGCAGTTTCGTACTCGCAATAAAACAACACTATCTCGTTAGACGACGTCGTTTTTGGTGGTTTCACGACGCTACCTAGCTTAAACTAACCTAACCTAACCTAACCTTCGCACTTCTATCGTTAGAAAACGTTTTACTCGCCACTTTACAATGTTTTCTACAAGATTACGACGGTTTCATGCGCTTTCACTTTAGATATTGTAGTTCCCGACTTGTAATGTTGAAAAACACTACATCTCACTAAGTGACATTGTTTAATGCGGTTTTACGACGGTTGATATGTCAACCTAACCTAACATTCGCACTTGTATCTAAAGACGCTCAATTACACTGTTTCGTTCACAATTACGATATTTGCTTGACCTCACAGTTTCTCACCAACTTATTACAGTACAGAACGCTGTATCTCGCTAAATGACATCGTTCTTTAAGGTTTCACGATACTTGCATGCGCTTTACCGAGAATGTCACAACATAGCACTTTCGCACTTGTAACGGTACAACACGCAGTATTTGGCTTGTTCATGCCGTTTTGTGTGCTTTCACAACATTTTACCTATCGCAGTTTCGTACTCGCAATAAAACAACACTATCTCGTTAGACGACGTCGTTTTTGGTGGTTTCACGACGCTACCTAGCTTAAACTAACATAACTCAACCTAACATAACCTTCGCACTTCTATCGTTAGAAAACGTTTTACTCGCTACTTTACATTGCTTTCTACAACATTACGACGGTTTCAAGCGCTTTCACATTAGATATCGCAGTTCCCAACTTGTAAAGGTGAAAAACACTGCATCTCACTAAGTGACATTGTTTATTGCGGTTTTACGACGGTTCATACCTTAACCTAACGTAACCTAACCTAACCTAACCCAACCTAACCTAACATAACCTAACCTAACCTAACCTAACCTAACCTAACCTAACCTAACCTAACCCAACCTAACCTAACATAACCTAACCTAACCTAACCTAACCTAACCAAACCTAACCTAACGTAACCTAACCTAACCTAACCTAACCTAACCTAATGACGTTTGCAAGATCTTTCACATTAGATATCGCAGTTCCCAACTTGTAATGGTCAAAAACACTGCATCTCACTAAGTGACATTGTTTAATGCGGTTTTACGACGGTTCATATCTTAACCTAACCTAACATTCGCACTTCTATTAAAAAACGCTCTATTACACTGTTTCGTTCACAATTAGGATATTTGCATAACCTCACACTTTTTCACCAACTTATTGCAGTTCAGAACGCTGTATCTCGCTAAATGACATCGTTCTTTAAGGTTTCACGATGCTTGCATGCGCTTTAACGAGAATATCACAACATAGCAGTTTCGCACTTGTAACGGTACAACACGCAGTATTTGGCTTGTTCATGCCGTTTTGTGTGCTTTCACAACATTTCACCTATCGCAGTTTCGTACTCGCAATAAAACAACTCTATCTCGTTAGATGACGTTGTTTTTGGTAGTTTCACGACGCTACCTAGCTTAAACTAACATAACTCAACCTAACATGACCTTCGCACTTCTATCGTTAGAAAACGTTTTACTCGCTACTTTACATTGCTTTCTACAACATTACGACGGTTTCAAGCACTTTCACATTAGATATCACAGTTCCCAACTTGTAAAGGTGAAAAACACTGCATCTCACTAAGTGACATTGTTTAATGCGGTTTTACGACGGTTCATACCTTAACCTAACCTAACCTAACCTTACCTAACCTAACCTAACCTAACCCAACCCAACTTAACCTAACCTAACCTAACCTAACCTAAACTAACCTAACCCAACCTAACCTAACCTAACCTAACCTAACCCAACCTAACTCAACCCAACCCAACCTAACCTAACCTAAGCTAACCTAACCTAACCTAACCAAACCTAACCTAACCTAACTTAACCTAACCTAACGTAACCTAACCTAACCTATTCTAACGTAACCTAACCTTACCTGACCTAACCTAACCTAACGTAACCTAACCTAACCTAACATAACCTAACGTAACCTAACCTAACCTAACCTAACGTAACCTAACCTAACCTAACCCAACCTAACCCAACCCAACCCAACCCAACAACACCCAACCCAACCTAACCTAACCTAACCTTACCTAACCTAACCAAATTATCCTTACCTAACCTAACCTAACCTAACCTAACGTAACCTAACCTAACCTAACGTAACCTAACCTAACGTAACCTAACCTAACCTAACCTAACGACGGTTGCAAGCGCTTTCACATTAAATATCGCACTTCCCCACTTTCAATGGTGAAAAACACTGCATCTCAGTAATTGACATTGTTTAATGCGGTTTTACGACGGTTCATATCTTAACCTAACCTAACATTCGCACTTGTATCTAAAAACGCTCTATTACACTGTTTTGTTCACAATTACGATATTTGCATAACCTCACAGTTTTTCACCAACTTATTGCAGTACAGAACGCTGTATCTCGCTAAATGACATTGTTCTTTAAGGTTTCACGATGCTTGCATGCGATTTAACGAGAATATCAAAATATAGGAGTTTCGCACTTGTAACGGTAGAACACGCAGTATTTGGCTTGTTCATGCCGTTTTGTGTGCTTTCACAACATTTCACCTATCGCAGTTTAATACTCGCTATAAAACAACACTATCTCGTTAGATGACGTCGTTTTTGGTAGTTTCACGACGCTACCTAGCTTAAACTAACCTAACCTAACCTACCCTTCGCACTTCTATCGTTAGAAAACGTTTTACTCGCCACTTTACAATGTTTTCTACAAGATTACGACGGTTTCATGCGCTTTCACATTAGATATCGTAGTTCCCGACTTGTAATGTTGAAAAACACTACATCTCACTAAGTGACATTGTTTAATGCGGTTTTACGACGGTTGATATGTCAACCTAACCTAACATTCGCACTTGTATCTAAAGACGCTCAATTACACTGTTTCGTTCACAATTACGATATTTGCTTGACCTCACAGTTTCTCACCAACTTATTACAGTACAGAACGCTGTATCTCGCTAAATGACATCGTTCTTTAAGGTTTCACGATACTTGCATGCGCTTTACCGAGAATGTCACAACATAGCAGTTTCGCACTTGTAACGGTACAACACGCAGTATTTGGCTTGTTCATGCCGTTTTGAGTGCTTTCACAACATTTTACCTGTCGCAGTTTCGTACTCGCATTAAAACAACACTATCTCGTTAGATGACGTCGTTTTTGGTGGTTTCACGACGCTACCTAGCTAAAACTGACATAACTCAAACTAACCGGACCTTCGCACTTCTATCGTTAGAAAACGTTTTATTCGCTACTTTACAATGTTTTCTACACGATTACGACGGTTTCATGCGCTTTCACATTAGATATCGCAGTTCCCGACTTGTAATGGTGAAAAACACAGCATCTCACTAAGTGACATTGTTTAACGCGGTTTTAGCGCGGTTCATATCTTAACCTAACCTAACCTTACCTAAACCAACCTAACCTAACCTAACCTAACCTAACCAAACCTTACCTAACATACCCTAACCTAACCTAACCTAACCTAACCTAACTAAACCTAACCTAACCTAACCTAACGTAACCTAACCTAACCTAACCTAACCTAACGTAACCTAACCTAACCTAACCTAACCTAACGACGTTTGCAAGTGCTTTCACATTAGATATCGCAGTTCCCAACTTGTAATGGTGAAAAACACTGCATCTCACTAAGTGACATTGTTTAATGCGGTTTTACGACGGTTCATATCTTAACCTAACCTAACATTCGCACTTGTATTAAAAAACGCTCTATTACACTGTTTCGTTCACAATTAGGATATTTGCATAACCTCACAGTTTTTCACCAACTTATTGCAGTACAGAACGCTGTATCTCGCTAAATGACATCGTTCTTTAAGGTTTCACGATGCTTGCATGCGCTTTAACGAGAATATCACAACATAGCAGTTTCGCACTTGTAACGGTACAACACGCAGTATTTGGCTTGTTCATGCCGTTTTGTGTGCTTTCACAACATTTCACCTATCGCAGTTTCGTACTCGCAATAAAACAACACTATCTCGTTAGATGACGTTGTTTTTGGTAGTTTCACGACGCCACCTAGCTTAAACTAACATAACTCAACCTAACATGACCTTCGCACTTCTATCGTTAGAAAACGTTTTACTCGCTACTTTACATTGCTTTCTACAACATTACGACGGTTTCAAGCACTTTCACATTAGATATCACAGTTCCCAATTTGTAAAGGTGAAAAACACTGCATCTCACTAAGTGACATTGTTTAATGCGGTTTTACGACGGTTCATACCTTAACCTAACCTAACCTAACCTAACCTTACCTAACCTAACCTAACCTAACCCAACCCAACTTAACCTAACCTAACCTAACCTAACCTAAACTAACCTAACCCAACCTAACCTAACCTGACCCAACCTAACCCAACCCAACCCAACCTAACCTAAGCTAACCTAACCTAACCTAACCAAACCTAACCTAACCTAACTTAACCTAACCTAACGTAACCTAACCTAACCTAATCTAATGTAACCTAACCTTACCTGACCTAACCTAACCTAACGTAACCTAACCTAACCTAACATAACCTAACGTAACCTAACCTAACCTAACCTAACGTAATCTAACCTAACCTAACCCAACCTAACCCAACCCAACCCAACCCAACAACACCCAACCCAACCTAACCTAACCTAACCTAACCTTACCTAACCTAACCAAATTATCCTTACCTAACCTAACCTAACGTAACGTAACCTAACCTAACCTAACCTAACGTAACCTAACCTAACGTAACCTAACCTAACCTAACCTAACCCAACCTAACCTAACCTAACCTAACCCAACTCAACCCAACCTAACCTAATCTAACCTAACCTAACCTAACCTAACCAAACCTAACCTAACCTAACCTAACCTAACCTAACCTAACGACGGTTGCAAGCGCTTTCACATTAAATATCGCAGTTCCCCACTTTTAATGGTGAAAAACACTGCATCTCAGTAATTGACATTGTTTAATGCGGTTTTACGACGGTTCATATCTTAACCTAACCTAACATTCGCACTTGTATCTAAAAACGCTCTATTACACTGTTTTGTTCACAATTACGATATTTGCATAACCTCACAGTTTTTCACCAACTTATTGCAGTACAGAACGCTGTATCTCGCTAAATGACATTGTTCTTTAAGGTTTCACGATGCTTGCATGCGATTTAACGAGAATGTCACAACATAGCACTTTCGCACTTGTAACGGTACAACACGCAGTATTTGGCTTGTTCATGCCGTTTTGTGTGCTTTCACAACATTTTACCTATCGCAGTTTCGTACTCGCAATAAAACAACACTATCTCGTTAGACGACGTCGTTTTTGGTGGTTTCACGACGCTACCTAGCTTAAACTAACCTAACCTAACCTAACCTTCGCACTTCTATCGTTAGAAAACGTTTTACTCGCCACTTTACAATGTTTTCTACAAGATTACGACGGTTTCATGCGCTTTCACTTTAGATATTGTAGTTCCCGACTTGTAATGTTGAAAAACACTACATCTCACTAAGTGACATTGTTTAATGCGGTTTTACGACGGTTGATATGTCAACCTAACCTAACATTCGCACTTGTATCTAAAGACGCTCAATTACACTGTTTCGTTCACAATTACGATATTTGCTTGACCTCACAGTTTCTCACCAACTTATTACAGTACAGAACGCTGTATCTCGCTAAATGACATCGTTCTTTAAGGTTTCACGATACTTGCATGCGCTTTACCGAGAATGTCACAACATAGCACTTTCGCACTTGTAACGGTACAACACGCAGTATTTGGCTTGTTCATGCCGTTTTGTGTGCTTTCACAACATTTTACCTATCGCAGTTTCGTACTCGCAATAAAACAACACTATCTCGTTAGACGACGTCGTTTTTGGTGGTTTCACGACGCTACCTAGCTTAAACTAACATAACTCAACCTAACATAACCTTCGCACTTCTATCGTTAGAAAACGTTTTACTCGCTACTTTACATTGCTTTCTACAACATTACGACGGTTTCAAGCGCTTTCACATTAGATATCGCAGTTCCCAACTTGTAAAGGTGAAAAACACTGCATCTCACTAAGTGACATTGTTTATTGCGGTTTTACGACGGTTCATACCTTAACCTAACGTAACCTAACCTAACCTAACCCAACCTAACCTAACATAACCTAACCTAACCTAACCTAACCTAACCTAACCAAACCTAACCTAACGTAACCTAACCTAACCTAACCTAACCTAACCTAATGACGTTTGCAAGATCTTTCACATTAGATATCGCAGTTCCCAACTTGTAATGGTCAAAAACACTGCATCTCACTAAGTGACATTGTTTAATGCGGTTTTACGACGGTTCATATCTTAACCTAACCTAACATTCGCACTTCTATTAAAAAACGCTCTATTACACTGTTTCGTTCACAATTAGGATATTTGCATAACCTCACAGTTTTTCACCAACTTATTGCAGTACAGAACGCTGTATCTCGCTAAATGACATCGTTCTTTAAGGTTTCACGATGCTTGCATGCGCTTTAACGAGAATATCACAACATAGCAGTTTCGCACTTGTAACGGTACAACACGCAGTATTTGGCTTGTTCATGCCGTTTTGTGTGCTTTCACAACATTTCACCTATCGCAGTTTCGTACTCGCAATAAAACAACTCTATCTCGTTAGATGACGTTGTTTTTGGTAGTTTCACGACGCTACCTAGCTTAAACTAACATAACTCAACCTAACATGACCTTCGCACTTCTATCGTTAGAAAACGTTTTACTCGCTACTTTACATTGCTTTCTACAACATTACGACGGTTTCAAGCACTTTCACATTAGATATCACAGTTCCCAACTTGTAAAGGTGAAAAACACTGCATCTCACTAAGTGACATTGTTTAATGCGGTTTTACGACGGTTCATACCTTAACCTAACCTAACCTAACCTTACCTAACCTAACCTAACCTAACCCAACCCAACTTAACCTAACCTAACCTAACCTAACCTAAACTAACCTAACCCAACCTAACCTAACCTAACCTAACCTAACCCAACCTAACTCAACCCAACCCAACCTAACCTAACCTAAGCTAACCTAACCTAACCTAACCAAACCTAACCTAACCTAACTTACCCTAACCTAACGTAACCTAACCTAACCTATTCTAACGTAACCTAACCTTACCTGACCTAACCTAACCTAACGTAACCTAACCTAACCTAACATAACCTAACGTAACCTAACCTAACCTAACCTAACGTAACCTAACCTAACCTAACCCAACCTAACCCAACCCAACCCAACCCAACAACACCCAACCCAACCTAACCTAACCTAACCTTACCTAACCTAACCAAATTATCCTTACCTAACCTAACCTAACCTAACCTAACGTAACCTAACCTAACCTAACGTAACCTAACCTAACGTAACCTAACCTAACCTAACCTAACGACGGTTGCAAGCGCTTTCACATTAAATATCGCACTTCCCCACTTTTAATGGTGAAAAACACTGCATCTCAGTAATTGACATTGTTTAATGCGGTTTTACGACGGTTCATATCTTAACCTAACCTAACATTCGCACTTGTATCTAAAAACGCTCTATTACACTGTTTTGTTCACAATTACGATATTTGCATAACCTCACAGTTTTTCACCAACTTATTGCAGTACAGAACGCTGTATCTCGCTAAATGACATTGTTCTTTAAGGTTTCACGATGCTTGCATGCGATTTAACGAGAATATCA